>NC_086453.1:277713789-277938789 GCF_028390025.1 Pseudophryne corroboree
AACAAACTGAAGAGGTATTTCTGAGTATGCCGTACTCTCAGTGGCAAAATAACAGGTTCAAAGGAGTATATTTACTAAAGTGTGGGTTTTTAGAAGTGGAGATGTTGCCGTTAGCAACCAATCAGATTCTACTTTTTTATCTACTGTAGCACCATCTAGACAATACTAGCTAGAATCTGATTGGTTGCTATGGGCAACATCTCGATGGGGTTTAAATACCCTCCCCAATGAAACAATCATACTAATAGCTGATAAAAATCCCCTCAGGTGCGTCTTCCTGGCTCCACGTAACCGGAAGTGACGTCCCGCACTAACCGTTAGTAAGATGGCCACCACATCTTATGCGTTCCACCTTGCGTTCCAAGGGCCCAACTCAGACCTGATCGCTGCTGTGTGTATTCACACAGCGGGCTATTATCAAATGACTGCGCATGCGAATGCACCGCAATGCCCAGGTGCGTCGCCAAACAGCGACAGGATGGTGCAAAAATTTTGATCACATACGCAAGGTGATTGACAGGAAGAGGACGTTTGTGGGTGGTGACTGGACGTTTTCTGGGAGTAACTGAAAAAGCACAGGGGTACCCAAGTGTTTTCAGGGCGGGTGTATGACGTCAGCTCCGGCCCCGATCAGCCTGATTTTTTGGAACTGGAGGAGTAAGTATTGAGCTACGCACAGACTGCACACACTGCACAGAATGGGAAAAACAATCGATGGTGAGTGAACGGTTTTGCAGCTGTCCGCTGTCTGAGGGGAATTGTCGCACAGCGTACACATGCCATCGCACACTTGCACGGGGCGAATTTCATTCAGCCTGGGCGGTGACTATCTGATCGCAGGATAGTGTATTTTGCAGCTCAGCGATCAGGTCTGAATTAGGCCCCATGTCCGATGGCTCTAGTACAACCAGGGAGATGACAACTTGTGCTCCACATCCTTTAATGTTGGATATCATCTCCGGAGGTTTTTTAAAACACTCTCCACTGGTTTTGTAAAGTCCAACTGAAAAGTCCATTAAACCCCCAAAACAACAACATTAAAAATGAGGGTTAGTCAATTCTTATTTTGATATCAAATGATAGTATCGGGCCTATTTATTATTGCTGTAATGCTGGAAATATCCCGAAATATCTCTGACATGTATTAAAGCTATACTGTGTACCTTTTACTGGAACAGCATTTTATCAGATATACTGTCCCAGCAAGAGTTCAATAATAAAGAGTTCTGTTACTGCTCAAAAAAAGCCAGCTAGAACATAAATATACCCCCCAGTCTTCAACAATTCATTGCATGCAAGAGAAAGTAACACATACAACAAACTGAAGAGGTATTTCCGAGTATGCCTTAATCTCATTGGCCAAATAACAGGTTCAAAGGGGTATATTTACTAAAGTGTGGGTTTTTAGAAGTGGAGATGTTGCCCATAGCAACCAATCAGATTCTACTTAATTATCTACTGTAGCACCTGCTAGAAGATACTAGCTAGAATCTGATTGGTTGCTATGGGCAACATCTCTCCACAAAGTGCTTATGGTCACAGTAATGCAAAAAGTTGAGTAACGGATTTGTATGAAAGTAAAACTGTATTTTGTTTTCACATAGGAAAATGGGGACTAATTACACCACCTAATGTTTAATACTATAAATTTCTATGGGGGACATGTACTAAGAAGTGATAAGAGCAGAGAAGTGAGCCAGTGGAGAAGTTGCCCCATCAACCAATCGGCAGCTCTGTATAATTTTATAGTATGCAAATTATAGATGTTACTTCAGTGCTGATTGGTTGTCATGGGCACTTCTCCACTGGCTCACTTCTCCGCTCTTATCACTGCTTAGTAAATGTCCCCCTATGTCTTGAAATACTAAGACTAGTGACGTCTCTGCATACTGTTGACTCCCTGAGCCTCCTCCCGATAATGGTGACCTGCATGACACAAATGTAGCTAAGTCAATAATGAGCCACTGGGCAGCTGCTGAAAGAGGAGTGCAGTTCTGCACAGACTCCAGTCTTCCTGTTCTCCAGGGAGGCTATACCAAGATGGCCGCAGAGATATTTACTGAGCATGTGTGAAGCCATCTTGACTCGTAGATTGCCATGGTGAGAGACAGAAGTCTCCTGCTTAGAACATATGAGAGGCCTGATTACTCTCTGCATAAGAAGCTGTTCCAGCATCCCTGCCATGCTACCCGTTTGCAGTATACAGTACACCCATCGGCTGGTGAGGTGTATGAAGCCCCACTCCACTCAAGCTCCATGCATCACCAGTATACATGTAACAGTGAGTACGGCTATACGTGCTACCTATCAAAAAACTAACACCACTGGTAACTGGGCTGTTCACAGTTTCAGTAATCAACAGTAGTATCATCTTACAACTGACAAAATGTCAGACCTTTTGACAGTCCACAGTGCTAAAATTAATTCATTGGGTATGACATACCTGGCCAGAGAACACCTAAAGCTCCTTCTTGGAATACTGGCCTCTCACTGGCATCTGCCCACGTCCTGGGTAGCAAACACATACTGCATAAAAGCTGACTTTCTCATTTTGGGCTAGATGTGTCCTTGCTTGGAGAGTGATAAAATGGAGAGAGAGAGACAAAGTACCAGCCAATCAGCTCCCAACTGCCATGTTACAGGTTGGGTTTTAAAAATGACAGTTGGGAGCTGATTGGCTGGTACTTTTTCTCTCCAGTTTATCACTTTCCAAGCGATGACGCATCTAGCTCTTTGTAATTTATTGTTACAGTTGTCCCTGCAGTAACTTCTATGTGAGATATATTATTTGTCCTCTTAAAGAGTTGCCAGTGAGCACGTTTCTATCTTTTTGATACCAACACCCAATTCGGTTTTAGATCCTTACCCCACTATTTTCACAATAATTTCTACTGTGACATTGGCCATTCTATCCTCTCAGTCGGCTGGGCCTCACTTGTCGCCTCACTTGTCCTCCCCAATCAGCTACCTTCTAACCTCCTTATCCTGCTCTTCCTGTTTGGGACACAGTTGTCACTTGTCACTGCACTACTAAGAAGCAGTGTTATTACAGTTAATAACAGTTTCCACATCACTGGCTTGCTGACGTGGTGACACAGTGACATGTGGCAGCTCAGTGACAGTGTCACCCGGAGAGATCAATCTGCGTTGATTTATCCAAAATAGAGACCAAGGTCAGACTGAAGACTCCAGGAGAGGCATAGAACATACAGGTTATTTGACATTTGTGAAATGTATATTAAGACTGAGTATGTGCACTTGCAGTCACCTAAATACATCAGACTCTGTTAGAATAAAAGTGGTATATTAATGTATGTAAATAAAACCACTTGTAGATAAAATTCTTTCCACTTTCTGAAGACACTTCACCCGTGATCTGGTCACACTGTTAGAACAAAACAATTGCCAGAAGCAGAATTAATGTAATGAAAAGAACTTTATGAAACGCACCTTTGTATCTCATATAATAACCTGACCTGGTACATATGACATCTCTCTGTACTGTAGTTCATAATCTTGCTCCACACAAATTCTTTGAGTCCTCATTATATTGTACTTTCTTGACATTCATTTCCTTTATCACAATCGTGTGCTTAATATAACTGTTCCCTATTGGGTCCTATAATGCTTCACATATCCTGTCATTTATTGACATTTTTCTTACAAGCTTCCAGTCACTGTTTGCTTTATAAAACCTGTGGATCTCTTTCTGCCTACAAGAGCAATGTCTATCTACCTGTTAGGGAATGAACGTGGTCTGTGCTGACACCTGGTGGCCATGTGTGTTATTTACTCACTGTGGCTGATCATTCACTCCTGCACAAATCCACACCTTTGATGCTTACTAATAATACAGCCGTAGAAACTGTAGCTGTCACCCAACCACAGGAGAGAAGTTATTTTGTGGGTTAAGATAATATCCATGATATTGTAGCATGGAAAGTGCAATTATCACTGAGGCCACTCATTTAAAGTAATTTTTCCAAGAAAATGCCACTAAATACCTGTTGTGCATGTTTGACAAATGTCAGTTAGGAGCTGATTGGTTGGTACTTTATCTCTCTCCACTTTATCTCTGCCCCATGTTTGATACATCTACCCCCTTTGTCATTATACTGTAATATACTGTAGTAATACTAATAGACCATACTTGCCTACTTTCCTGGAATGGCCAGGAGGCTTCGGAAAATCTGGTGGCGCTCCCGGCCTCCCAGAAGAGTGGTTAAGTCTCCCGGCCGGGCACCGTCAGCCCGCATCCCTTCCCCTTACATTGCCCAGCAACCGCCATGCCACTGTCTGAAGTGGGCAGTCCGGGAGTGTCAGATGACAATATTCGCACCATCATGGACCCACCCCCTGCCTCTCATTGCTGGTAATCTCTGCATTGCGTTGCAGGGGGTGGGACCACAATGATGTGATCATGTGGCCATGCTCCCAGTTCCACCCTTATGCTGCTTCTTCTCCCCCACCATGCGCACCTGACGTCGCATTACGCCCCTCACTTTGCCGACCTTACTGCCCCCTCCCACATATGGCAGGCAGAATATCGACAAGTTTGTCATTGACTGAGAAATTACAGTCCATCACAGAAGAATAAACTGCAGAACAAAACATAATTATGGGACCAAAGCAGACTAAATGTCTACATTCACATACAGTATACGCATACTTGCCTACTCTCCCGGAATGGCCGGGAGGCTTCTGAAAATCGGGTGACCCTCACGGCCCCACGGAAGAGCAGACAAGTCTCCCGGTTTTCAGTTCCCCCCTGCCCGGCCGCCCACTTTAAGAGTAAAGTGGGTGGTCCGGACAGTAGATGACGCGATTCTTGTTGAATCGCGTCATCATAGTTACGCCCCCTGCTGTAAAATGCCGGTTATAGCGGCATTACAGAGCGGGGGGGGTTAAACGATGTAATGCTGTAACCCCGCCCTCGTTCCACCTCTGCCCCTCCTCCTCCATGCTCCGTTCCGCCTCCCCCCCGCCTCCTCCTCTCGTCATTGTCCAGCCCAGCCCCTCCACTGAGACGTCCTGGCAGCTCTCTCCCAGAGAGAGCTGCCAGAAAGTAGGTAAGTATGAGTATACGGCAGAGGAGTATCTGCCCCTTGGCCAGGATGGCACTTGCCAGGAGCGCCACCCATGGCTGGGGGGTAAAATCACATTCAGATAGTACTGTTATCATGTACATACATGCTGACTTTTTGGCCAGGTCAGCTCACCAGGGGGCGGGGCTCTGCAAAAGGGACAGTCAGTGAGTGTGGAGAGGCGATTGCATCATCACGGTCCTGCCCTCGACTATGCAATACCTACATTACCGACAATGCAAAGCAGGGGAGGGGGGCTACAATGACACAATTCACCGCATTGTGTCATCGCCCCGCCCACTGTTCCCCTAGGGGTGTGCAGGTGCAGGCGGCTGCGGAAAGTAAGTGGGGGGGGTGCAAGCAAGTTGCGGGAGATTTGCCCACTTTTCTGGGTGGTTGGGAGTGCCACCTGATATTCGGGAGCCTCCTGGCTATTCTGGGAGAGATGGTAAGTATGAGTTAAAAGCTGCCAGTGCACTGCATTCTATGGGCGTAGTGCACGGCCCTCATCAGTGCTCCCTGGAGGCTCCTCCTCCCCACAATGCAGCGGCTCTGATATGTGGCATTATTATTATATAGGGGAGAGGGGACTGTACAGTGATATATAATGAGAGAGGGGACTGTACAGTGACACATAATGAAGAATAACACTGCTACCAGCATGCTGATTTGTACTAGTAGTATATCCATACCTCCCAACTGTCCCGATTTTCGCGGGACAGTCCCGTTTTTTGGGGTCTGTCCCGCTGTCCCACCCGCGGGCCGCAGTGTCCCGCGGTGGGGGGGACAGTTGGGAGGCTCAGTCTCTCGCTGCCCTGCTTAGCAGAGCAGCGGTGAATAGACGCTGTGCGCATGCGCACAGCGTCTATTCATTGTAGACAGGGTGAGGGGGCATGCCAGCGGCTCACGGAGCGCTGGGCATGCCCCCTCAGTGATTAAATCGGGGGCGTGGCTCGCGATCGCGGGTCTTCCCGCGAAGCCACGCCCCCTTTGCATAGACCACGCCCCCTTTTCGGGAGCGCGCGCGGCTTTGCCGCGCGTGTGTCCCTCTTTCAAGGCAGCCAAAGTTGGGAGGTATGGTATATCTTATAGGGGAAAGGGGACCGTACAGTAATAATTGATGGGGATAACACAGCTCCCGGCACAAACAAACGTATTATTATTATTATTATTATTATTATATAAAGGAGAGGGAACCATACATGTGATACTGTATTTGCTGGGGAATAACACCACACCTGGCAGGGGAATTAAGGTTGTGGGCTCCCCTAGGCACAACAGTAATGGCAACCCCCACTTCCCCCCACCTCATTTTATTGATTGGTTATAAGCCCTCATTTCATGATAGCCAATTTAATAGAATAAGAAAAAGCCAGTAACTATGACAATTTTTATTTTTTTTATGTACTGTATACATATTTACTAAGTAGGACAGCAGACAGTGGCAGTATATGCATGCCCTGCCCATTTACACTCCATCCAAGATGGCATATGGTACAGTACAGTGGTAATATATACTAGCTACTAGTACATTATGGTCTGACAGCACCAGCAGAAGCATCCAAGTGCCTCCCCCCAACAAGAGCCGCCCCTAGGCACGTGCCTCATGTGCCTAATGGGAAATTCACCATTGACTCCTTGCACACACTGATATGTGGGTTTGTTATTATATAAAGGATTGTTATTATTATTAAATATTTATATTACATCCATCTTAAAATACTTTTTTCTATATTAAATAAGTCTCTATTTTAAGTTTTTTGCTTTTAATGTGTGGTAGGGGAAATAAACATAGATAAGAGAGAATGTGGAAGGGTTGGGGGTGGGGGGAAAGGGTGTCGGTTCCTTACTATGCCACTAGATACACCCCTGGTATACTATATACCATGTAAAATTCAGCCATTTGTAGTTTTAAACTGCAGGGGGCGGGGGTCCTGCAAACATGTAGCCCCAGATTCCACTATAAAATGCCATAAACCGCAGCTTTAAACGGAATTGGGCGGGGCCACAATGATACAGCCCCATGGCTCTCCTCCATCAGATAGCGTTGCCAGCCAGAGGCAGATTTAGACATCATGGGGCCCTAAGCTACATATCGGTTTGGGGCCCCATTCCTTCAAATGCATGCAATTTCAATCTACGTCTTTGTGCTGGTACCATCAAGCGGCATGCACAGTATTACACAGATGCATTCATAGATTGAAAATGACTGATTGCGTCCAACTCCACCACAGTGTACATCTCTGACCCAGGCCTTATTTATATCACCATGCTACCTACTGTACCCACACTACATCCCTGCACTATCTCCCCACACTGAATAACTACGTTACATCCGCTAACTATATCACTACGCTACCTCCCCACACTATATCACTGCACAACCTCCCCACACTACATCATTGTTCTACAACCACACACAATATCAGTGCACAGCCTCCCAACAATACATTCCAGCACTAGATCACTGCACAACCACCCCACATTCCATTCCTAGATCACTGAACTACCTCCCCACACTGAATCACTACGTTACATCCACTCACTATATCACTACGATACCTCATCACACACAATATCAGTGCACAGCCTCCCAACACTACATCCCAGCACTAGAGCACTGCACAACGACCCCACATTACATTCCAGTACTAGATCACTGAACTACCTCCCCCCACTGCATCACTATGCTGAATCTGCTCACTATATTACTAAGCTACCTCTAGTGCCGTAACTTGAGATTTTGGTGCCCCGTACAAGTGCATTGGTGCACACCTTCCTATTTTAAAAGGGGAAAGGGCATGGCCACATAATAGTACCCCCAGTCCAATTTATGCCACACAGTAGTGACTCTTAATCACATTACACTTCACAGTAGTATCCCTTATTCACATTACATGACACAGCAGTCTACCCTATTCAAGTTACGCCACAGTTGTACCCCTTATACAAGTCATGCCACACAGAAGAGCCCCTTATTCACGTTATGCCACACAGTAGTGCTCCTTATACACATAATGCCATACAGTAGTTGTATCCTTTATATACATAATGCCACACAGTAATGCCCCTTACACATTATTCGATTACATAGTATACCACACATTATTAGTGTCTGTATACAAATTATGCTACAGTAATGCCCCTTACACATTGTGCCACACATTAGTAGTGCTCTTATACTCAGTTTGCCACACATTAGTAGTTCCCTTATACTCATTATGCCACACATCATCACCCCCACACCCCTCTGTTGAAAAAAAAAAAGACTGAATAAAAAATAAATAGAAAATGAACAAAGATTATAAAAAATAAATAAAATGCATGGCTAAAGATGAATTCAGTAGTTAAAGTGCGTGGAGAGAGAGAGGTAGGTCCCTAGATTAGGTAGCAATGAAATGAGAAAGAAAAGATAGACCTACAGAAAGGAAAAAGATACAGGTGAGGGAAGGTGGCACTACAGGGGCAGTGGTGAAAGTAGGTGTAGTGTTAAGTGGGCAGTCAGTAGACCTGAAGGTGGGATGCCTGGCAAGGAGGGAGTAAGCGGAGAATGCAGGGAGAAAGAGGGAGCAGTGATCAGGAGGGGCACAGACTGGAGCTGCAATAGCATTGGGGCAGGCAGTGTACAAAAGGAGATGGAGAGGGGGGCTGGGCCATCGGGGGGAGGGATGAGGGAGCAAGGAGAGACTGAGCAGTAGTAAGGAGGGATTAAGGAATACAGACCAGAGCTGCAATAGCAGTGAAGCCGGCAGTGTGGGAAGGAGAAGGACTCCAAAATAGTAAAATATCCCAGCATGGTGGTTTAATTAATCTACGAAGGTCTCCCTTTTCTGTCCTGATGAAGGGGAGACCATTCCAGAAACGTAAATTAATAAAAGCACCCTCTTGGGACATTTCACAATTTTCGAGTCTCTGAATGATGCATATATATATATATATATATATATACATACACATACATACACACACACACACACACACACACACACACACACACACACACACATATTTATCTAAAAGTGCTCGCTCTAAAAGTGAAATAACTATTTTGTATACATATATACTGTATATATAAATAGATATAGATAGATAGATATAAATGTATATCTTATTAGGTACCCACCCCACCATTAGTACCTCACCCGCACTGATGACAATAGCAGGCAGCACTGACGACCAGGGGTGTATCTAGGGGACTGAGGGCCCTTGGCAAAGTAAGGAACCAGCACCCCCTACCTCCCCCACCCAGGGACACAGATGGGAGGCTTTACAGATAGGCTGAGGTCAGGGACACTGACAGGGAATTACGGGGAGGGGGCGGGCAGGGACACTGAGGTGGAATTATGGGAAGGGTGTGGGCAGGGACACAGAGGAAATTGCAGGAGTGTATGGGCAGGGTCACTGAGGGGGCAGTTACAGGGATGGTGCGGGCAGGAACACTGAGGGGGAATTACAAGGAGGGTGTGGACAGGAACACAGAGGGGATATACTGTATGCACACATGCATACAGTTAAAAAACCCTCTTCTTCCTTCTCCCTTTCTAAATGTACCAACCACACTGAAATGCATATTAAACTTTTACATAGATTGTACTTCACCCCATATAAACTACATAAGATTTGGCCAACTACCTCTAAATTCTGTTGGCGCCTTTGCCACTACGAAGGTACACTCTTACATATTTTTGGGGAATGCCCTGCCCTACGTTCCTTTTGGGATAAAGTATATGACCTTATCCATTCAATCACTGGTCTTCAATTGACTCAAGACCCTTCTTTAGCGTTGCTGCACTGGTACCCTGACACTGTCCCCAAATCTACTTGTTATGTCCTTGGTCACGTTCTAATTGCAGCCAGAGCTACGATTGCTCAAAACTGGAAATCTCCCTCCTCCCCTCCCTTTGAAAAAGTTATTTCTAAGACCAAATTCCATTTCGAGATGGAAACCAAGGAAACTGCATACTCTATGATTCCCTCTTCTCCCATTATGAAGTGGCTTCCATGGCATACATATATTACTGAGACTAAGGGAGTTTCCCTTTCGTCCCCCAATTTACAGAGCCCTCCATGTGATTTGAGCCGCCCTTTATCTGAAAAAAAAAATTGTGATTTGTGATTGTATGTTTTACGTGATGCTTTTGGATGTCCTGTCTCTCCCCCTATTATATTATTTTTCCCCTGTTGTTACCCTATTCTCTTTTCTGTAATCTTGTTTTAATTCTATAATATAAATAAAAATTTAATGTTGAAAAAAAAAAACCCTCTCTAGGTGTGATGGCACTACATGTCTCAGCAAATCCAGTTGACAAGGTGTGCTGGGACTTGTAGTCTCAACACAGCTGGACAGGCAGTCACTGGTGTAGATACTTCTCCATACAGAGCTCTTTGTAAGCTGTGATCCAGACTGCCAGGGTAGACCATGCAGTGCAGATACGGTACCGCAGAAAATGTACAGGTATGGTCACGCTGCACTGCTGACTGGTGCTGATTGTAGTGGCTGCTGTTTGGTGACAGACCGTGTGGGACCAATGAGAAGGGGAGCGGATGACGAAGAGGAAGTGCCTCGCCCCTCCCCATACCCGGAAGTGCCCCGCTCCCCAGCTATATTCACCATCATTGTGACTGTAGTCACAGAGAGTGTCAGAGTGCAATACACTTCTGAGAGTCCGGCAGTGGATGAGCACTGCTAAGGGATGTACTCAGTGAGAACTACTATGTCATTCTACCCCCTGGCCCGGGTGGCACTGCCGGGCAGCGCCCCCTCTTTGGCCGGCGCCCCTGGCAGGTGCCATCCTGGCCAATAGGAAGATACACCCCTAAAAACGACCATAGTATAGCAGGCAGGATAGTTCCTCATCCGCAGGAATGACCATAGCAGGCAGCAGCGGCAGGCACTGTAATTGGCGCCGGGGTCTGGCACTGCGCTACAATCAAGAAACTACGTAAACTACACTTCCCAGCAGCCCTTGCTACAGTGAGCTCCTGGCAGCAAGGGCTGCTGGGAAGTGTAGTTTATGTAGTTTCTTGATTGTAGCGCGGTGCTGGACCCCGGAACCAATTACAGTGGCTGCCGCTGCTATGGTTATTCCTGGGCATCAGTGCGGGTGAGGAACTACTGATGGGTGAGTGTTCGGGGGTGCACAGCTACTGCCTCTAAAACGCAGCCTCTGGTGAGAGCAGTAGCAGATTTACCGCTAGGGAAGTCAGCCCTGCCCGGGCACCCAGGTACCCTCTGGGCCCTAGGCAGCTGCCTTTGTTGCCTAGCGGTAAATCCGCCACTGTTGCCAGCTCTAGTATTCTAATGGAGTGAGTTATAGAAAGTTGGTAAGTATGATGTATACTGATTTGAACTGTACATATCATTATAAGTATGCATCAGTGTGCATCAGCCCGATCCCTGGTACAAATAATCCATCTGAAGACAGGCGTAATTATGTTTACTCCATGTCTACCTCCACAACCTCTCTGCATGTGGACTACTGTATGTACAAAAGCACCATTGCTACTCTGTTACACTCTACTAGTGGAGATTAGAGATGAGCGCCTGAAATTTTTCGGGTTTTGTGTTTTGGTTTTGGGTTCGGTTCCGCGGCCGTGTTTTGGGTTCGACCGCGTTTTGGCAAAACCTCACCGAATTTTTTTTGTCGGATTCGGGTGTGTTTTGGATTCGGGTGTTTTTTTCCAAAAACACTAAAAAACAGCTTAAATCATAGAATTTGGGGGTCATTTTGATCCCAAAGTATTATTAACCTCAAAAACCATAATTTACACTCATTTTCAGTCTATTCTGAATACCTGACACCTCACAATATTATTTTTAGTCCTAAAATTTGCACCGAGGTCGCTGTGTGAGTAAGATAAGCGACCCTAGTGGCCGACACAAACACCGGGCCCATCTAGGAGTGGCACTGCAGTGTCACGCAGGATGTCCCTTCCAAAAAACCCTCCCCAAACAGCACATGACGCAAACAAAAAAGAGGCGCAATGAGGTAGCTGTGTGAGTAAGATTAGCGACCCTAGTGGCCGACCCAAACACCGGGCCCATCTAGGAGTGGCACTGCAGTGTCACGCAGGATGGCCCTTCCAAAAAACCCTCCCCAAACAGCACATGACGCAAAGAAAAAAAGAGGCGCAATGAGGTAGCTGTGTGAGTAAGATTAGCGACCCTAGTGGCCGACACAAACACCGGGCCCATCTAGGAGTGGCACTGCAGTGTCACGCAGGATGGCCCTTCCAAAAAACCCTCCCCAAACAGCACATGACGCAAAGAAAAAAAGAGGCGCAATGAGGTAGCTGACTGTGTGAGTAAGATTAGCGACCCTAGTGGCCGACACAAACACCGGGCCCATCTAGGAGTGGCACTGCAGTGTCACGCAGGATGTCCCTTCCAAAAAACCCTCCCCAATCAGCACATGATGCAAAGAAAAAGAAAAGAAAAAAGAGGTGCAAGATGGAATTGTCCTTGGGCCCTCCCACCCACCCTTATGTTGTATAAACAAAACAGGACATGCACACTTTAACCAACCCATCATTTCAGTGACAGGGTCTGCCACACGACTGTGACTGATATGACGGGTTGGTTTGGACCCCCCCCAAAAAAGAAGCAATTAATCTCTCCTTGCACAAACTGGCTCTACAGAGGCAAGATGTCCACCTCATCTTCACCCTCCGATATATCACCGTGTACATCCCCCTCCTCACAGATTATCAATTCGTCCCCACTGGAATCCACCATCTCAGCTCCCTGTGTACTTTGTGGAGGCAATTGCTGCTGGTCAATGTCTCCGCGGAGGAATTGATTATAATTCATTTTAATGAACATCATCTTCTCCACATTTTCTGGATGTAACCTCGTACGCCGATTGCTGACAAGGTGAGCGGCGGCACTAAACACTCTTTCGGAGTACACACTTGTGGGAGGGCAACTTAGGTAGAATAAAGCCAGTTTGTGCAAGGGCCTCCAAATTGCCTCTTTTTCCTGCCAGTATAAGTACGGACTGTGTGACGTGCCTACTTGGATGCGGTCACTCATATAATCCTCCACCATTCTATCAATGTTGAGAGAATCATATGCAGTGACAGTAGACGACATGTCCGTAATCGTTGTCAGGTCCTTCAGTCCGGACCAGATGTCAGCATCAGCAGTCGCTCCAGACTGCCCTGCATCACCGCCAGCGGGTGGGCTCGGAATTCTGAGCCTTTTCCTCGCACCCCCAGTTGCGGGAGAATGTGAAGGAGGAGATGTTGACAGGTCGCGTTCCGCTTGACTTGACAATTTTGTCACCAGCAGGTCTTTCAACCCCAGCAGACCTGTGTCTGCCGGAAAGAGAGATCCAAGGTAGGCTTTAAATCTAGGATCGAGCACGGTGGCCAAAATGTAGTGCTCTGATTTCAACAGATTGACCACCCGTGAATCCTTGTTAAGCGAATTAAGGGCTGCATCCACAAGTCCCACATGCCTAGCGGAATCGCTCCGTGTTAACTCCTCCTTCAATGCCTCCAGCTTCTTCTGCAAAAGCCTGATGAGGGGAATGACCTGACTCAGGCTGGCAGTGTCTGAACTGACTTCACGTGTGGCAAGTTCAAAGGGCATCAGAACCTTGCACAACGTTGAAATCATTCTCCACTGCACTTGAGACAGGTGCATTCCACCTACTATATCGTGCTCAATTGTATAGGCTTGAATGGCCTTTTGCTGCTCCTCCAACCTCTGAAGCATATAGAGGGTTGAATTCCACCTCGTTACCACTTCTTGCTTCAGATGATGGCAGGGCAGGTTCAGTAGTTTTTGGTGGTGCTCCAGTTTTCTGTACGTGGTGCCTGTACGCCGAAAGTGTCCCGCAATTCTTCTGGCCACCGACAGCATCTCTTGCACGCCCCTGTCGTTTTTTAAAAAATTCTGCACCACCAAATTCAAGGTATGTGCAAAACATGGGACGTGCTGGAATTGGCCCAGATTTAATGCACACACAATATTGCTGGCGTTGTCCGATGCCACAAATCCACAGGAGAGTCCAATTGGGGTAAGCCATTCCGCGATGATCTTCCTCAGTTGCCGTAAGAGGTTTTCAGCTGTGTGCGTATTCTGGAAAGCGGTGATACAAAGCGTAGCCTGCCTAGGAAAGAGTTGGCGTTTGCGAGATGCTGCTACTGGTGCCGCCGCTGCTGTTCTTGCGGCGGGAGTCCATACATCTACCCAGTGGGCTGTCACAGTCATATAGTCCTGACCCTGCCCTGCTCCACTTGTCCACATGTCCGTGGTTAAGTGGACATTGGGTACAGCTGCATTTTTTAGGACACTGGTAACTCTTTTTCTGAGGTCTGTGTACATTTTCGGTATCGCCTGCCTAGAGAAATGGAACCTAGATGGTATTTGGTACCGGGGACACAGTACCTCCAACAAGTCTCTAGTTGGCTCTGCAGTAATGATGGATACCGGAACCACGTTTCTCACCACCCAGGATGCCAAGGCCTCAGTTATCCGCTTTGCAGTAGGATGACTGCTGTGATATTTCATCTTCCTCGCAAAGGACTGTTGAACAGTCAATTGCTTACTGGAAGTAGTACAAGTGGGCTTACGACTTCCCCTCTGGGATGACCATCGACTCCCAGCGGCAACAACAGCAGCGCCAGCAGCAGTAGGCGTTACACGCAAGGATGCATCGGAGGAATCCCAGGCAGGAGATGACTCGTCAGAATTGCCAGTGACATGGCCTGCAGGACTATTGGCATTCCTGGGGAAGGAGGAAATTGACACTGAGGGAGTTGGTGGGGTGGTTTGCGTGAGCTTGGTTACAAGAGGAAGGGATTTACTGGTCAGTGGACTGCTTCCGCTGTCACCCAAAGTTTTTGAACTTGTCACTGACTTATTATGAATGCGCTGCAGGTGACGTATAAGGGAGGATGTTCCGAGGTGGTTAACGTCCTTACCCCTACTTATTACAGCTTGACAAAGGGAACACACGGCTTGACACCTGTTGTCCGCATTTCTGGTGAAATACCTCCACACCGAACTGACCGAAGAGCTGATTTTTTTGGTATTTTCACCTGGCATGTCAACGGCCATATTCCTCCCACGGACAACAGGTGTCTCCCCGGGTGCCTGACTTAAACAAACCACCTCACCATCAGAATCCTCCTGGTCAATTTCCTCCCCAGCGCCAGCAACACCCATATCCTCCTCATCCTGGTGTACTTCAACACTGACATCTTCAATCTGACTATCAGGAACTGGACTGCGGGTGCTCCTTCCAGCACTTGCAGGGGGCGTGCAAATGGTGGAAGGTGCATGCTCTTCACGTCCAGTGTTGGGAAGGTCAGGCATCGCAACCGACACAATTGGACTCTCCTTGTGGATTTGGGATTTCGAAGAATGCACAGTTCTTTGCTGTGCTGCTTTTGCCAGCTTGAGTCTTTTCATTTTTCTAGCGAGAGGCTGAGTGCTTCCATCCTCATGTGAAGCTGAACCACTAGCCATGAACATAGGCCAGGGCCTCAGCCGTTCCTTGCCACTCCGTGTGGTAAATGGCATATTGGCAAGTTTACGCTTCTCCTCCGACAATTTTATTTTAGGTTTTGGAGTCCTTTTTTTACTGATATTTGGTGTTTTGGATTTGACATGCTCTGTACTATGACATTGGGCATCGGCCTTGGCAGACGACGTTGCTGGCATTTCATCGTCTCGGCCATGACTAGTGGCAGCAGCTTCAGCACGAGGTGGAAGTGGATCTTGATCTTTCCCTAATTTTGGAACCTCAACATTTTTGTTCTCCATATTTTAATAGGCACAACTAAAAGGCACCTCAGGTAAACAATGGAGATGGATGGATTGGATACTAGTATACAATTATGGACGGGCTGCCGAGTGCCGACACAGAGGTAGCCACAGCCGTGAACTACCGCACTGTACTGTGTCTGCTGCTAATATATAGACTGGTTGATAAAGAGATAGTATACTCGTAACTAGTATGTATGTATAAAGAAAGAAAAAAAAACCACGGTTAGGTGGTATATACAATTATGGACGGGCTGCCGAGTGCCGACACAGAGGTAGCCACAGCCGTGAACTACCGCACTGTACTGTGTCTGCTGCTAATATATAGACTGGTTGATAAAGAGATAGTATACTCGTAACTAGTATGTATGTATAAAGAAAGAAAAAAAAACCACGGTTAGGTGGTATATACAATTATGGACGGGCTGCCGAGTGCCGACACAGAGGTAGCCACAGCCGTGAACTACCGCACTGTACTGTGTCTGCTGCTAATATATAGACTGGTTGATAAAGAGATAGTATACTCGTAACTAGTATGTATGTATAAAGAAAGAAAAAAAAACCACGGTTAGGTGGTATATACAATTATGGACGGGCTGCCGAGTGCCGACACAGAGGTAGCCACAGCCGTGAACTACCGCACTGTACTGTGTCTGCTGCTAATATAGACTGGTTGATAAAGAGATAGTATACTCGTAACTAGTATGTATGTATAAAGAAAGAAAAAAAAACCACGGTTAGGTGGTATATACAATTATGGACGGGCTGCCGAGTGCCGACACAGAGGTAGCCACAGCCGTGAACTACCGCACTGTACTGTGTCTGCTGCTAATATATAGACTGGTTGATAAAGAGATAGTATACTCGTAACTAGTATGTATGTATAAAGAAAGAAAAAAAAACCACGGTTAGGTGGTATATACAATTATGGACGGGCTGCCGAGTGCCGACACAGAGGTAGC
Source organism: Pseudophryne corroboree (assembly GCF_028390025.1). Classification (NCBI taxonomy): domain Eukaryota; kingdom Metazoa; phylum Chordata; class Amphibia; order Anura; family Myobatrachidae; genus Pseudophryne; species Pseudophryne corroboree. The sequence continues at coordinate 277,730,610 of NC_086453.1, forward strand.
CACAGCCGTGAACTACCGCACTGTACTGTGTCTGCTGCTAATATATAGACTGGTTGATAAAGAGATAGTATACTCGTAACTAGTATGTATGTATAAAGAAAGAAAAAAAAAACACGGTTAGGTGGTATATACAATTATGGACGGGCTGCCGAGTGCCGACACAGAGGTAGCCACAGCCGTGAACTACCGCACTGTACTGTGTCTGCTGCTAATATAGACTGGTTGATAAAGAGATAGTATACTACTAATATTATATACTGGTGGTCAGGTCACTGGTCACTAGTCACACTGGCAGTGGCACTCCTGCAGCAAAAGTGTGCACTGTTTAATTTTAATATAATATTATGTACTCCTGGCTCCTGCTATAACCTATAACTGGCACTGCAGTAGTGCTCCCCAGTCTCCCCCACAATTATAAGCTGTGTGAGCTGAGCAGTCAGACAGATATATAATATATATAGATGATGCAGAACACTGGCCTGAGCCTGAGCAGTGCACACAGATATGGTATGTGACTGACTGAGTCACTGTGTGTATCGCTTTTTTCAGGCAGAGAACGGATATATTAAATAAACTGCACTGTGTGTCTGGTGGTCACTCACTATATAATATATTATGTACTCCTGGCTCCTGCTATAACCTATAACTGGCACTGCAGTAGTGCTCCCCAGTCTCCCCCACAATTATAAGCTGTGTGAGCTGAGCAGTCAGACAGATATATATAATATTATATATAGATAATAGATGATGCAGCACACTGGCCTGAGCCTGAGCAGTGCACACAGATATGGTATGTGACTGAGTCACTGTGTGCTGTGTATCGCTTTTTTCAGGCAGAGAACGGATTATATTATGTACTCCTGGCTCCTGCTATAACCTATAACTGGCACTGCAGTAGTGCTCCCCAGTCTCCCCCACAATTATAAGCTGTGTGAGCTGAGCAGTCAGACAGATATATATAATATTATATATAGATAATAGATGATGCAGCACACTGGCCTGAGCCTGAGCAGTGCACACAGATATGGTATGTGACTGAGTCACTGTGTGCTGTGTATCGCTTTTTTCAGGCAGAGAACGGATTATATTATGTACTCCTGGCTCCTGCTATAACCTATAACTGGCACTGCAGTAGTGCTCCCCAGTCTCCCCCACAATTATAAGCTGTGTGAGCTGAGCAGTCAGACAGATATATATAATATTATATATAGATAATAGATGATGCAGCACACTGGCCTGAGCCTGAGCAGTGCACACAGATATGGTATGTGACTGAGTCACTGTGTGCTGTGTATCGCTTTTTTAAGGCAGAGAACGGATTATAAATAAAAGTGGTGGTCACTGGTCACTATCAGCAAAACTCTGCACTGTACACTACTGAGTACTCCTAATGCTCCCCAAAATTAGTAAATCAAGTGTCTCTCTAATCTATTCTAATTCTAAACGGAGAGGACGCCAGCCACGTCCTCTCCCTATCAATCTCAATGCACGTGTGAAAATGGCGGCGACGCGCGGCTCCTTATATAGAATCCGAGTCTCGCGATAGAATCCGAGCGTCGCGAGAATCCGACAGCGTCATGATGACGTTCGGGCGCGCTCGGGTTAACCGAGCAAGGCGGGAAGATCCGAGTCGCTCGGACCCGTGAAAAAAAACATGAAGTTCTGGCGGGTTCGGATTCAGAGAAACCGAACCCGCTCATCTCTAGTGGAGATAGGATTCAGATGTGTATGTCTGAGCTGAGCTTGTCTCTCAACCACCTGACACATGTTGTCAGCACATACCACGCACCGGGGCGCTTTACGAGAGGAGGAGGCCCGTGTCCTGCCTCCACCATTCGGGCCCCTCCTCTCTGCTAGCAGCGCTGTAGAGTCTGAGCACTAGACGGCTCAGACTCTACTGCGCATGTGCAGATCTCTTGGAAAATGGTGCGGTGGCCATTTTCCCAGTGATTTCTCTACTGCGCATGCGCAGAACTCCGTGAAAATGGCCGCTGCACCATTTTCACAGGGTTTTAACAGTGCCGATGATGTTGTTGCAGGACTCTGGAGGGGTAAGTATTAAAAAAATGGGTGCAGCATGACACTGCACCCATTATAGATAGGACAGTGCCACACATCTTCTTTTGCCTGCTGTACAGATGGGAAGGAGCTGGGGGCGATTCAACTGCTGAGGTGTAAGTAGATAGATAGATAGATAGATAGATAGATAGATAGATAGATAGATAGATAGATAGATAGATAGATAAGACAGATAGTATATATATATATATATATATATATATATATATATATATATATACTGTAGTGTATATATATATATATAATCTATCTATCCAAATGATGGGGTACCTTTTGCACGGTACTCCTGTGCATACAAAGAACCAGGCAGCACTCCTCGGACTTCACAAAATAGGTAGGCAATGTCCCACCAGACTTTCTGGTTAACTTGAATCAGAAAAGGCAGTCCTTATGTTGATTTATTCAAGCTGGTACCTCCTGAATCCAGGCGGCGTCCCAGTCACAGGTATACCATAGGAAAAGCACTTACTTGGATGTCATGAAGCAAAAAAACCACGGGTGTCTGCCGGCAGACAATAAAGTCTGGTGGGACATTGCCTTACTCCTGGGACTTCAGGACTGCACTATAGCAATTATTAACTCACCTGAGAACAATTTGAGTTCTTGTCTAGAGAATTTTAGTGAGTAAATCGTTAAAGATAGCGTATCACTTCTATATGTTTTGTGTTTGTCTTGTTTTTTATTTTCGGTATACCGGTATTAGGATTCACTATTAATATTTTAGTAGTAATGGAGTGAGAGAAAAAAATATACCAGATGTAGGTTGGTATACTATACTTTTAATAAAGGATATACATTCATTTAACATTTATTTTGTAATTATTGAAGTCTGACAACTTGACTATATAGTGAGAAATATTAGAGATGAGCGGGTTCGGTTTCTCGGAAACCGAACCCCCCCGAACCTCAGCCTTTTTACACGGGTCCGAGGCAGACTCGGATCTTCCCGCCTTGCTCGGCTAACCCGAGCGCGCCCGAACGTCATCATCCCGCTGTCGGATTCTCGCGAGGCTCGTATTCTATCGCGAGACTCGGATTCTATATAAGGAGCCGCGCGTCGCCGCCATTTTCACACGTGCATTGAGATTGATAGGGAGAGGACGTGGCTGGCGTCCTCTCCGTTTAGAGTAGAGTAGAGAGTAGAGAGTCTAGAGACACTTGATTTACTAATTTTGGGGAGCATATTAGGACGGAGTACTACTTGCTGATAGTGTGACCAGTGACCACCAGTTTAATTAATCCGTTCTCTGCCTGAAAAAAAACGATACACAGTGTGACACAGTCACATACCATATCTGTGCTCAGCCTCAGTGTGCCCTCAGTGTGCTGCATCATCTATGTAATACTGTATATCTGACTGTGCTGAGTGCTCACTGCTCACACAGCTTAATTGTGGGGGAGACTGGGGAGAAGTTATAGCAGGAGTACATATTTTAACAGTGCACACTTTTGCTGCCAGAGTGCCACTGCCAGTGCCAGTGTGACTGACCAGTGACCACTGACCACCAGTATATTGTGATTGTCTGCCTGAAAAAGTTAAACACTCGTCGTGTGGTGTTTTTATTCTATAAACGCATTCTGCTGACAGTGTCCAGCAGGTCCGTCATTATATAATATATACCTGTCCGGCTGCAGTAGTGATATATATATATTTTTTATATCATTATCATCCAGTCTATATTAGCAGCAGACGCAGTACGGTAGTCCACGGCTGTAGCTACCTCTGTGTCGGCAGTCGCTCGTCCATCCATAATTGTATACCACCTACCCGTGGTGTTTTTTTTTTTTCTATCTTCTTGATACTAGTAGCTTACTTTAGGAGTCTGCAGTGCTGAGCTGACAGTGTCCAGCAGGTCCGTCATTATATAATATATACCTGTCCGGCTGCAGTAGTGATATATATATATATTTTTTATATCATTATCATCCAGTCTATATTAGCAGCAGACACAGTACGGTAGTCCACGGCTGTAGCTACCTCTGTGTCGGCAGTCGCTCGTCCATCCATAATTGTATACCACCTACCCGTGGTGTTTTTTTTTTCTTCTATCTTCTTGATACTAGTAGCTTACTTTAGGAGTCTGCAGTGCTGAGCTGACAGTGTCCAGCAGGTCCGTCATTATATAATATATACCTGTCCGGCTGCAGTAGTGATATATATATATATATATATATATATATATATATTTTTTATATCATTATCATCCAGTCTATATTAGCAGCAGACGCAGTACGGTAGTCCACGGCTGTAGCTACCTCTGTGTCGGCAGTCGCTAGTCCATCCATAATTGTATACCACCTACCTGTGGTGTTTTTTTTTTTTCTATCTTCTTGATACTAGTAGCTTACTTTAGGAGTCTGCAGTGCTGAGCTGACAGTGTCCAGCAGGTCCGTCATTATATAATATATACCTGTCCGGCTGCAGTAGTGATATATATATATATTTTTTATATCATTATCATCCAGTCTATATTAGCAGCAGACGCAGTACGGTAGTCCACGGCTGTAGCTACCTCTGTGTCGGCAGTCGCTAGTCCATCCATAATTGTATACCACCTACCTGTGGTGTTTTTTTTTTTCTATCTTCTTGATACTACTAGCAGCTTACTTTAGGAGTCTGCAGTGCTGAGCTGACAGTGTCCAGCAGGTCTGTCATTATATAATATATACCTGTCCTGCTGCAGTAGTGATATATATATATATTTTTTATATCATTATCATCCAGTCTATATTAACAGCAGACGCAGTACGGTAGTCCATGGCTGTAGCTACCTCTGTGTCGGCAGTCGCTCGTCCATCCATAATTGTATACCACCTACCCGTGGTGTTTTTTTTTTCTATCTTCTTGATACTAGTAGCTTACTTTAGGAGTCTGCAGTGCTGAGCTGACAGTGTCCAGCAGGTCCGTCATTATATAATATATACCTGTCCGGCTGCAGTAGTGATATATATATATATTTTTTATATCATTATCATCCAGTCTATATTAGCAGCAGACGCAGTACGGTAGTCCACGGCTGTAGCTACCTCTGTGTCGGCAGTCGCTCGTCAATCCATAAGTATACTAGTATCCATCCATCTCCATTGTTTACCTGAGGTGCCTTTTAGTTGTGCCTATTAAAATATGGAGAACAAAAATGTTGAGGTTCCAAAAATAGGGAAAGATCAAGATCGACTTCCACCTCGTGCTGAAGCTGCTGCCACTAGTCATGGCCGAGACGATGAAATGCCAGCAACGTTGTCTGCCAAGGCCGATGCCCAATGTCATAGTACAGAGCATGTAAAATCCAAAACACCAAATATCAGTAAAAAAAGGACTCAAAAATCTAAAATAAAATTGTCGGAGGAGAAGCGTAAACTTGCCAATATGCCATTTACCACACGGAGTGGCAAGGAACGGCTGAGGCCCTGGCCTATGTTCATGGCTAGTGGTTCAGCTTCACATGAGGATGGAAGCACTCATCCTCCCGCTAGATAATTGAAAAGAGTTAAGCTGGCAAAAGCACAGCAAAGAACTGTGCGTGCTTCTAAATCACAAATCCCCAAGGAGAGTCCAATTGTGTCGTTTGCGATGCCTGACCTTCCCAACACTGGACGTGAAGAGCATGCGCCTTCCACCATTTGCACGCCCCCTGCAAGTGCTGGAAGGAGCACCCGCAGTCCAGTTCCTGATAGTCAGATTGAAGATGTCAGTGTTGAAGTACACCAGGATGAGGGGGATATGGGTGTTGCTGGCGCTGGGGAGGAAATTGACCAGGAGGATTCTGATGGTGAGGTGGTTTGTTTAAGTCAGGCACCCGGGGAGACACCTGTTGTCCGTGGGAGGAATAGGGCCATTAACATGCCTGGTGAAAATACCAAAAAAATCAGCTCTTCGGTGTGGAAGTATTTCAACAGAAATGCGGACAACATTTGTCAAGCCGTGTGTTGCCTTTGTCAAGCTGTAATAAGTAGGGGTAAGGACGTTAACCACCTCGGAACATCCTCCCTTATACGTCACCTGCAGCGCATTCATCATAAGTCAGTGACAAGTTCAAAAACTTTGGGCGACAGCGGAAGCAGTCCACTGACCAGTAAATCCCTTCCTCTTGTAACCAAGCTCACGCAAACCACCCCACCAACTCCCTCAGTGTCAATTTCCTCCTTCCCCAGGAATGCCAATAGTCCTGCAGGCCATGTCACTGGCAATTATGACGAGTTCTCTCCTGCCTGGGATTCCTCCGATGCATCCTTGCGTGTAATGCCTACTGCTGCTGGCGCTGCTGTTGTTGCTGCTGGGAGTCGATGGTCATCCCAGAGGGGAAGTCGTACTCGTAAGACCACTTTTACTACTTCCACCAAGCAATTGACTGTCCAACAGTCCTTTGCGAGGAAGATGAAATATCACAGCAGTCATCCTGCTGCAAAGCGGATAACTGAGGCCTTGGCATCCTGGGCGGTGAGAAACGTGGTTCCGGTATCCATCATTACTGCAGAGGCAACTAGAGACTTGTTGGAGGTACTGTGTCCCCGGTACCAAATACCATCTAGGTTCCATTTCTCTAGGCAGGCGATACCGAAAATGTACACAGACCTCAGAAAAAGACTCACCGGTGTCCTAAAAAATGCAGTTGTACCCAATGTCCACTTAACCACGGACATGTGGACAAGTGGAGCAGGGAAGGCTCAGGACTATATGACTGTGACAGCCCACTGGGTAGATGTATGGACTCCCGCCGCAAGAACAGCAGCGGCGGCACCAGTAGCAGCATCTCGCAAACGCCAACTCTTTCCTAGGCAGGCTACGCTTTGTATCACCGCTTTCCAGAATACGCACACAGCTAAAAACCTCTTACGGCAACTGAGGAAGATCATCGCAGAATGGCTTACCCCAATTGGACTCTCCTGTGGATTTGTGGCATCGGACAACGCCAGCAATATTGTGTGTGCATTAAATATGGGCCAATTCCAGCACGTCCCATGTTTTGCACATACCTTGAATTTGGTGGTGCAGAATTATTTAAAAAACGAGAGGGGCGTGCAAGAGATGCTGTCGGTGGCCAGAAGAATTGCGGGACACTTTCGGCGTACAGGCACCACGTACAGAAGACTGGAGCAACACCAAAAACGCCTGAACCTGCCCTGCCATCATCTGAAGCAAGAAGTGGTAACGAGGTGGAATTCAACCCTCTATATGCTTCAGAGGTTGGAGGAGCAGCAAAAGGCCATTCAAGCCTATACAACTGAGCACGATATAGGAGGTGGAATGCACCTGTCTCAAGCGCAGTGGTGAATGATTTCAACGTTGTGCAAGGTTCTGCAACCTTTTGAACTTGCCACACGTGAAGTCAGTTCAGACACTGCCAGCCTGAGTCAGGTCATTCCCCTCATCAGGCTTTTGCAGAAGAAGCTGGAGACATTGAAGCTAACACAGAGCGATTCCGCTAGGCATGTGGGACTTGTGGATGGAGCCCTTAATTCGCTTAACAAGGATTCACGGGTGGTCAATCTGTTGAAATCAGAGCACTACATTTTGGCCACCGTGCTCGATCCTAGATTTAAAACCTACCTTGGATCTCTCTTTTGGGGTTCAAAGAACTGCTGGTGACAAAATTGTCAAGTCAAGCGGAACGCGACCTGTCAACATCTCCTCCTTCACATTCTCCCGCAACTGGGGGTGCGAGGAAAAGGCTCAGAATTCCGTGCCCACCCGCTGGCGGTGATGCAGGGCAGTCTGGAGCGACTGCTGATGCTGACATCTGGTCCGGACTGAAGGACCTGACAACGATTACGGACATGTCGTCTACTGTCACTGCATATGATTCTCTCCCCATTGAAAGAATGGTGGAGGATTATATGAGTGACCGCATCCAAGTAGGCACGTCAGACAGTCCGTACTTATACTGGCAGGAAAAAGAGGCAATTTGGAGGCCCTTGCACAAACTGGCTTTATTCTACCTAAGTTGCCCTCCCACAAGTGTGTACTCCGAAAGAGTGTTTAGTGCCGCCGCTCACCTTGTCAGCAATCGGCGTACGAGGTTACATCCAGAAAATGTGGAGAAGATGATGTTCATTAAAATGAATTATAATCAATTCCTCCGTGGAGACATTGACCAGCAGCAATTGCCTCCACAAAGTAGTACACAGGGAGCTGAGATGGTGGATTCCAGTGGGGACGAATTGATAATCTGTGAGGAGGAGGATGTACACGGTGATATATCGGAGGATGATGATGAGGTGGACATCTTGCCTCTGTAGAGCCAGTTTGTGCAAGGAGAGATTAATTGCTTCTTTTTTGGTGGGGGTCCAAACCAACCCGTCATTTCAGTCACAGTCGTGTGGCAGACCCCGTCACTGAAATGATGGGTTGGTTAAAGTGTGCATGTCCTGTTTATACAACATAAGGGTGGGTGGGAGGGCCCAAGGACAATTCCATCTTGCACCTCTTTTTTCTTTCATTTTTCTTTGCGTCATATGCTGTTTGGGGGGTGTTTTTTGGAAGGGCCATCCTGCGTGACACTGCAGTGCCACTCCTAGATGGGCCAGGTGTTTGTGTCGGCCACTAGGGTCGCTTAGCTTACTCACACAGCTACCTCATTGCGCCTCTTTTTTTTCTTTGCGTCATGTGCTGTTTGGGGAGTGTTTTTTGGAAGGGCCTTCCTGCGTGACACTGCAGTGCCACTCCTAGATGGGCCAGGTGTTTGTGTCGGCCACTAGGGTCGCTTAGCTTACTCACACAGCTACCTCATTGCGCCTCTTTTTTTCTTTGCGTCATGTGCTGTTTGGGGAGTGTTTTTTGGAAGGGCCATCCTGCGTGACACTGCAGTGCCACTCCTAGATGGGCCAGGTGTTTGTGTCGGCCACTTGGGTCGCTTAGCTTAGCCATCCAGCGACCTCGGTGTAAATTTTAGGACTAAAAATAATATTGTGAGGTGTGAGGTGTTCAGAATAGACTGAAAATGAGTGGAAATTATGGTTATTGGGGTTAATAATACTTTGGGATCAAAATGACCCCCAAATTCTATGATTTAAGCTGTTTTTTAGGGTTTTTTGAAAAAAACACCCGAATCCAAAACACACCCGAATCCGACAAAAAAAATTCGGTGAGGTTTTGCCAAAACGCGTTCGAACCCAAAACACGGCCGCGGAACCGAACCCAAAACCAAAACACAAAACCCGAAAAATTTCCGGTGCTCATCACTAAGAAATATATAGGATTCATTTGATATTTTTAGCGCTGGGAGACATCCATCTGTATTTGTGTTCGTAGAAACGGAGAGGATAGTGGAATCCTTTCTTTTTTCTCCCTAGCAGCTTTAATTTATCAAGAGAGGCAAAGAAGCGCAGTCCCCAAATCTTTCCCCCTGTTCTGATAGCATTGTATATATATATATATATATATATATATATATATATATATATATATATATATATATATAAGCAGCGGTCAGGCTCGGCACTCCTTAAAATGGAGAGAATACCTGCTGCGGTGCCATCTGAGGATAAAAAACTGGATCCTGTATACGGCTATGGAAACAGCGGCACTCAACAGACTTGTGAATAAATATACAGCCTTTATTCCGGTGCTACGCCGTTTCGGGGCGATACCCCGTCTTCAGGGACAAGCATGTATTGCTTGTCCCTGAAGACGGGGTATCGCCCCGAAACGGCGTAGGACCGGAAAAAAGGCTGTATATTTATTCACAAGTCTGTTGAGTGCCGCTGTTTCCATAGCCCTATATATATATATATATATATATATATATATATATATATATATTAGAGATGTGCAGATCGGTTCTCCAGAAATCCGAACCCACTCAAATTTTGTGACTGGGGGCATATCTACTGGGGGCACAGCTACAGGGGGCATATATACAGGGTGCATAGCAACAGGGGCATATCTACTGGGGGCACAGCTACAAGGGGCATATCTAATGGGGGCAAATCAACTATGGGGCACAACTACTTGGGGCAAATCTGGGGGCACAGCTACTGGGAGCATACTGTGACCATGCCCCTTCCCTATGAAGCCACGCTCCTATTTTTTTTGCGCGCACTAACTGTTTTACCGCTGGGGCCGCCAGTGTAAACTTTCGCACTGGGCGCCACAAGGTGTAGAACCGGCCCTGCCCAGACCATGCACTCTCTAATGGTTAGGAAAACCAATGTAGCTGCTGGCACACCCCCTCTGGAGATTGGCCACACCCCTAAACATGGGCCCCTACACTGCATTCTCTGGTGGGCCCTCCATGCCCCAGTCTGACACTGCCGGTATCCATATATAAGGTGCCAGTGTGTCTCAAGAGCAGCATTTAGCTTGTCAGCATCTTTTACCCAAAGTAATTTTCGCTGCCCATGGCACTGTTTTAAAGGATGACATTTGAGATAATTAATATAAGTAAGATAAACAATATAAAAATATTTAAATGATATAAAATAATGACATTAAAGTATTAGACCAGACTTTTATATATTTTCACTCCCTGTTCTTAGCAACATTTGGGACTATCTATTGGCTTTTCCCTTTGGACATTCCAAGCAGCAGTCATTTTTCTTAAGTGGCTACTTCAATATAAAGTAAGTTGTAGCAGAAAAGTGGCCAATGTGCTTTAGAATGAAGCAGAAGAAATGTTTCTCAAACACAAGGTGGTTTAAATTATAATGGAGAGTGGAAGCGTAGTCCCTGAGTACTGACGGAAAGGGCATTCAATAAAAATCTATAGTGGTTTGTAAAGCCAAATGTAATGCTTTATTTGTACAACATTGCATTTATTATCTCTTAGCAAGTTTTACTTCTGAATTCACAAACTGGCGCACTGTTGGGCATTTGTTCAAAGCTCCTCATTTTCTTAAAATACAAAGTACTGGCCCTCATTCCGAGTTGTTCGCTCGCAAGCTGCTTTTAGCAGCTTTGCACACGCTAAGCCGCCGCCTACTGGGAGTGAATCTTAGCTTCTTAAAATTGCGAACGAAAGATTCGCAATATTGCGAAAAGACATCTCTGTGCAGTTTCTGAGTAACTCGAGACTTACTTGGCATCTGCGATCAGTTCAGTGCTTGTCGTTCCTGGTTTGATGTCACAAACACACCCAGCGTTCGCCCAGACACTCCTCCGTTTCTCCAGCCACTCCCGCGTTTTTCCCAGAAACGGTAGCGTTTTTTCATACACACCCATAAAACGGCCAGTTTCCGCCCAGAAACACCCACTTCCTGTCAATCACAGTACGATCACCAGAACGAAGAAAAAACCGTGAGTAAAATTCCTAACTGCATAGCAAATTTACTTGGTGCAGTCGCAGTGCGAACATTGCGCATGCGCACTAAGCGGAAAACCGCTGCGATGCGAAGAAATTTACCGAGCAAACAACTCGGAATGACCCCCACTATTAAGCCATTAGCCGGCCTTACATTGTATGAGGACCAGGACTGCCATCAGAAATGATGGGACCTGGGACTGACAAATAAGGCAGCCTCACCACCACCAGTAACACCACACACACTGCCCCATTGTTACTCCCTGCTTCCACCAAAGTGGCAGCGTTTTGAGGGGGCTCAGGAGGCAGCAGAATCGGGGACAGGTCTAGCTGCCTGCACACTGGCAGGTAGCCACGGCACTGAGGGACAGAGCCATGGCTGTATTCTAACTACAGTGCCTGCCATGAGCCAATCGTAGCTTGCGGAATGGCAACCGATCAGGTCTGCCACTTAGCAGCTCCTTATTGGCTGCCGGTCCGCGAGCTCCGATTGGCTCACGACCAGCTCTGTAGTAAGGATATGACCGCAGCTATGTCTCACCGTGGCTGCCTGCCGATGCGCAGGCAGGCAGCTGACCTGGCCCCCGATCCTGAGTGCAGCCACCCGGGAACCATCTCAGTCCGGGACTGGAGTCCCCATCGTCCCCCTTTGATGGCGGGCCTGATGAGAGCTTTCAGTTGCTAGCAGATTGGTGTAGATAAGATGTATGAAGTCTTTTAAAGAGGGCTAAGAGCAGAAGTTGCCCATATATATAATATGTTTATTGAATGTACATGACAAATGATAGCTAGAAGCTGTGGGCAGTATGGGCAACTTCGTCACATGTCCTCTTTAGAAGGTTTGATATGTCACGCATTGTGAGAAGATCCTCTGTTGGCCAACCAATTGTTTTTCTGAGCTTTCTTTCCTAAAACATTTCAAATGAGATCTTGGGAGGGTAAGACTTGTACTTTATTTTGGCCAGAGTCCTAAATACCAATTTTTCCTCACTAGACATAATATATGTGTGCCAAGCTTGTGGCATCATATTCAATAAGACTTGAGGCTGTAATTGCTGCCAAAGGTGCATCAACAAAGTATTGAGTAAAGGCTTTTTAATAAATTTGCAAAAATATCCCCAAAAAATTCACTTTGTCAGTATGGGGTATTGGGGGTATTATGTGTAGAATTTTGTGCTGTGAATACTTTCCGGATGCACTGTATATAGTATATGTACATGTATAGAAATTCAACTTATATATTAAAAAAATACCAGCTGCGGCACTCGAGGTCTTGTGAAAAAAATTAGATGTATTGACAAAATCACAACATAGTTACCAACGTTTCAGGGTGCCTAACCCCTTTGTCAAGGTGTGAGAGGTGAATGAACATATAGAAGAGGAGCCCGCCAAACAAGGTGCACATCTGACCGTGGAACAATCGCGGACGTCGAGAGGTGTCGTGTAGTGATGTTAGGGAGCTCCCGTGATGGCCCGTTGCCTAGCAATGCCAGGGGTAAGCTCCAGTGCTGAGCAATAATACACTATAGAGCAGTGCGCTGGTGAACAGATAACTATAAAGATAAAGTGCACTGCTGTGTTAAAAAAGTATAGACATGCCCGGTCAGTGTTTAATTCCATACAATGCTAGTACCATCTATCGCTAGTGTTTTGGGATACTTACAAGACACTGAAGGTGCAAGTGAAGGGGCGTGTGATATAACCATATAAGTGCCTATTGTCCAGGAATATGTCCTTTGTGCACCCCAATATATGCCTTAAATTGAAACCTCGTACAGTGCCATGGGGACCCGGGACCTGTCTATCAGTATAAGGACAGAACCCAACCATGTGTAGAAGTGTATACAATACATCATGCAAAAGTCAATGAACACTAAAGGCAAATGGATTATAAAAAAACGGAACCCAAACAAGGAATATTAAAAAGCTCATAGAGAACGAAAAAGGCAGAAAAAGGGAGAGAAAAGGTTACCTAAAGATGCAAAAAAGGGTGGAAAATAAAGCAAAGGAGAGAACAATGATAATGTAAGTGCTGAATAAGTATAAGGACGATTAATCAAAAGTACTCCAGATGATCCGTTCATTCAAGCCTACTGGATGAATGGTATTCACATTGAATATCCATCGAGCTTCTCTTCGAAGGAGTTGACCATCCCTAACCCCTCCTCAAAGTGATTTGGGGATGTGGTCAATGATGATGTGCTTTAATCCTGAGAGGGAGTGTCGTTCTTCATGGAAATGCCTGGCCACTGGTTGCTCCGAAGGGGTTCCTGCAATAGCAGCCTTGATCGCAGAGCAGTGTAGATCACGTAAAGATCTTGTGGTTTCCCCACATAGCAAAGCCCGCATGGGCAAACGATCAAATAGGCTACGTGGGTAGATGTACAAGACACTATATGCTGGATGGTTACTTTCTTCCCTGTTAGAGGTAATGTAAAGTGGGAGCGCGTCAGCATATGGCTGCACGTCGTGCAGCCCAAGCATCGATAGCAGCCAGGTTTCTGCGATAAGAAAGTCTCGTTCTGCAAAATGGCTAGAGTTCTAGACAAATTGGTTTTATCAGTGCGAACTACCAAGTCTTTAATATTTCGACCCCTCCTATAGCATATCATAGGGGTTTTATTTTTGAAACATGCGAGATTAGGGTCCGTGGAAACAATAGGCCACAAAGCTCTGTTTGCTCTATTCAACACAGGTCTGGAGGTGTCGTAAGTTGCGGTCCAAGGGATCCTATTGTCGCATCTTCTTTCTTTGGTTCGCAACAAGGTTTCTCGTGGTATCTGCCGTACCTCTTTTTTGGTGTTCTTCAATACAGTACTCTCATAACCCCTAGAGATAAATTTGTGAACCATTTTGTCTAATTCCTTCTCCACGCCGGCCGGTTGACTATTATTGTGGGTCACTCTGATCATTTGGGACCTTGGGAGACCCTGCTTCAATGAACGGGGGTGATGACTGTTGGCTCGTTTGTTGTATATACACGTATGTAATTTTCCTTCAGAGATGGTAACCTGGACGTTTAAATAGTTAATAGATGACTTGGACCATTGCGGAGTTATTCGGATCGGAGAAGGTCTAGTGTTAATTGAGTCTAACAACTGCTTGAATGCCAATTCTCCACCCGTACACACAATAAATAGATTGTCAATATATCACGTAAATAATGCGAGCGATTGTTTGGTGGCTTGATCTTGAAAAAACATGAGGGAGTCTTCGTTCAACATGTATATATTGGCATAGGAAGGGGCCACATTGCTTCCCATGGCACAACCAGTCTTTTGTTGGTAAAATCGACCATCAAAAAGGAAATAGTTTCTAGTGAGAGTTAACTCAAGCAGGGTCATGAATCGGTCCAGATCTATATCAGCCATTTTCTCCTCAATCAGGAAGGCCCTCATCGCCTCCAATCCGCTGGTGTGAGGGATACTTGTGTACAGGCTGCAGATATCGACTGTACACAAGATCGTACCCTCTGGAACTGCACCTAACTTGTCAAGAAGGTTTAAGAAGGTGGTAGTATCCTTCAAACATGTCCTTTGCTTAAGGACTAAAGGTTGTAAAATATAATCTAAAAATTGAGATATAGGTTGATATAGCGATTGTCGGGCGGAAATTATTGGGCGGCCAGGGTTTTTTTAAAGTTCCTTCTGAATTTTGGGTACTGTGAATAAAATGGGTACAACTGGAAAGTCCTACGTGAGAGCCTTGTGTATCTGGGCCGAGATATGTCCATGCAGTTTTGCAGCTGTCAGAATCGTGTCTAATTCTTTTTTAGATTGTGTGGCGGGGCCTGCGTCCAACGCTTGATATGTATTAGCATCGATAGTTGGGCCAAGATTTCAGATCTGTAGTAAGTTAAGTCCAAAACAACAACTCCGCCCCCCTTATCCGCGGGACGGATTACGATGTCCGAGTAAGAACCTAATTTCTTAAGTGTTGTCCATTCCCGTTTTGACAAGTTATGGTGTCTTTGGCTATTCGCCTTGGTATATTTAGACATAGATTCATCCACAAGGCGAATGAAGGACTTGATAGAAGGATTCGCAGATTGAGGATCAAAGGCAGATCTGCACCTTTTGTTTAGAAAAGGTAGAAACACTTGTGGAATTGTGGAAATTGGTTGTGGATTGGACGCAAAGTACTCCTGTCTGCGCAACTTCCTTGCGATCTGTTACATATCGATCTTCCAATCTAATTCTTTATGTGAATTCGTTGGAACAAATGAAGGTCCATTGTTGAGAATGTAGTTCTCTGCAGGGGAGAGTGTACGGGATGAGAGGTTGTATATTAAGCTTTGTTTTTGCAGCACGTTCTTTTAAGTCGCGTGTTCTGGCCACCCCGACGGGTGGCTGCCCTTTTGTTTTGGAGGTGGAGGGGGCCGCCGGGTCTAAAGGGACCGTGTGGTTTCTTGAGAGCCGTCTGAATCGGCCACAGCAAATTCGCTGTCCCTATGAGCTTTTTAATATTCCTCGTTTAGGTTCCCTTTTTTTATAATCCATTTGCCTTTAGTGTTCATTGACTTTTGCATGATGTATTGTATACACTTCTACACATGGTTGGGTTCTGTCCTTATACTGATAGACAGGTCCGGGGTCTCCGTGGCTCTATCAGAGGTTTCAGTTTAAGGCATATATTAGGGTGCACAAAGGACATATTCCTGGACCATAGGTACTTATATGGTTACATTACACACACTCCTTCACTTGCACCTTCAGTGTCTTGTAAGTAGCACAGAACACTAGCGATAGATGGTACTAGCATCGAATGGAATTAAACACTGACCGGGCATGTCTATACTTTTTTAACACAGCAGTGCACTTTATCTTTATCGTTATCTGTTCACCAGCGCACTGCTCTATAGTGTATTATTGCTCAGCACTGGAGCTTACCCCTGGCGTTGCTAGGCAACAGGCCGTCACAGGTGCTCCCTGACGTCACTACACGGTGTCTCTCGGCGTCCGCGATTGTTCCACGGTTGGATGTGCACCTTGTTTGGCGGGCTCATCTTCTATATGGGTGAGTACTTTTCACATTTCATTCACCACTCACACCTTGACAAAGGGGTTAGGCACCCCGAAACGTTGGTAACTATGTTGTGATTTTTTCAATACATCTAATTTTTTCACAAGACCTCGAGTGCCACAGCTGGTATTTTTCTATTACATCCTATTTACTGAGGGCACCAGTACATACATTATTTCTGGTCTAGAAGAGGTTCTCAGGCAGCTTCTTTAACTTCCCAACTGAACTTGTCTCTAAATTAGATCGCCACCATTTCAGCTGCTTGTGCCTCCATCCTTTCAGTACTTGTCAAGGTCACCGGAGGCCTCCACTGGTGACAGATGGTTATGACTGATGTTGCTGTATTAAACTCAGCAATATACAGTAGGCTGTAGTTTGTATTATACATCTAACATGAACAGTTTTATGATTTGTGTAAAGCATACTTCATGCAAAACATTCAGACTGGGAGACATTGGATCGGAACACCTTTAGTTTCCAAATATAGAAGATTTGTCATTAAGCCCCACCTTATTTCTTACTACTTACTTCTAGCTCACCCTGACAGCATTCTCAGACTATGGTTGGTCAGTAACTCGGTTTGACTGACTCTCTTCTGTGGTTGCCCGTCCAGTGCATCCCCTCCCAGGCAGTCCTAGCTCTCTACTGTGCCTGCACCCTCTTTCCGAAAGCATCAATGGAGACAGGACACCACCCTCCGGAAACAGGTAATAGGGGTCTGTTGTTCATGGGTTGGGGCAGCTGCGCTCTGGTCCCTTAAAACAACCTGGCAGCAAGTTCAGCAAAACGTGGGTTAACAGTGGTTCTTCTATGTAGATAAATTTAGAAAATTACTGTTGTAGAAATTAACTAAGATTCCATAGTTCTCAATGTATGCTGTTACGTGATACATATTTTATGTGACATGTCAGGTAAAAGCATTGTCCTCCATAAGCTTTGCCTTCCTGCAGTGACTAGTAATATACATGGAGAGGTCTTGCTCTCATTTGTGTATGCAATGCGTTTTATATGCAGATAGTGCAGTACAGACTGATCGGAAACAGATGCATTTTCATGCTAATTTGATGAGGTTTTCTTACATACTCTGTCACTTATGTTCTCTTACAGTTCATAACTTGTGCAGTTAAAGTTGCTGACTCTTTTATATCACCTTCCACTGTTTGCTTCAGCTGCAGACCCCTCCGTCAGGGTTGTCTAGATGCCAATGCGAGCCTCAGCTTCCACCTGCCACCACATCGCTTACTTTTGTCTAGTCTGCAGGTGAATGGGCTCCAACAGCTGAGCTCAGCCTTGCGCTGTACACTGTCAGTAATCAGTGACTGAGAGTAGGAGGCAATGAACGGTGGAAAAAAGACAAAAGGCACATCATTCTGTTCTACAATGGGGTGACAGTCCCAATGGAATGGACAAAACAGACAGCTACAGAGGAGCCCTCCACTGAGCATGCCTACTTATCAGCCATCTTGAACATTCTCTTACCTGTGATTGGCTGAGTGGTGTAATATTAATTATTGGCTTATTACTGTGGGACAATATTAATTACCCTGTTTTCACGCCACTCATATCTCTTCCTTAGCCTTATTAGGAGACCTGTTTTCCCTTCTTTCAACTTTAGACATTCTTAGAGATGAGTGACAGCTAAAGCTATGGTTTATTTATTACTCTTAATCAATGTCAAAATAAAGAATGGTTGTCCATACCTATACATACATTATTGTTGATACATTATTGAACAAGGGCATCTTAGAAATTCTCTGCTTAAATGAGAGCTACTGTATCACTAAGAATTGAAATAAAAGCGAAGGAATAGATTCATGCTGGACAAAATGTGGCATGCAACCCACCAGGCAAGTGGGTCTGGCCCATTGTCTATTATCCGACCACAACCTGTTTTCAGCCTACTGAGCACTTAGCAATACAACATAAAAGATTCTGCACTTCTTCAGAACTCCTTTACTACATTCCATCACTGTACACTGCCTCAGAACTCCCTTACTACATTCCATCACTGTACACTGCCTCAGAACTCCCTTACTACATTCCATCACTGTACACTGCCTCAGAACTCCCTTACTACATTCCATCACTGTACACTGCCTCAGAACTCCCTTACTACATTCCATCACTGTACACTGACTCGGAACTCCCTTACTACATTCCATCACTGTACACTGACTCAGAACTCCCTTACTACATTCCATCACTGTACACTGACTCGGAACTCCCTTACTACATTCCATCACTGTACACTGACTCAGAACTCCCTTACTACATTCCATCTCTGTACACACATTGGGTATGCGAGACCGGTGGTTGGGATCCTGGCGGTCAGCATACCGACGCCAAAATCCCAACCACCAGAATACCGACAGGGGGGCGAGCTCAACAAAGCATCTTGCGGGCTCGGTGACTCGCTGCGCACCCAACCAGTTCTATTTCCACTCCATGGGTGTCATGGACACTTACGAGTGGGAATAGTCCTCAGCCTCCTTCCGGCATTCTGGCGGTCGGGATCCCGGAATCGGAATGCTGACAACCAGGATCCCGACCGCCAGTTTCATAACTACTGTACATCCCCTGTACACTGCCTCAGAACTCCTTTACTACATTCCATCACTGTACACTGCCTCAGAACTCCCTTACTCCATTCCATCACTGTACACTGCCTCAGAACTCCCTTACTACTTTCCATCAATGTACACTGCCTCAGAACTCCCTTATTACATTCCATCAATGTACACTGCCTCAGTACTCCCTTACTACATTCCATCACTGTACACTGCCTCAGAACTCCCTTACTACATTCCATCACTGTACACTGCCTCAGAACTCCCTTACTACATTCCATCACTGTACACTGCCTCAGAACTCCCTTACTACATTCCATCACTGTATACTGCCTCAGAACTCCCTTACTACATTCCATCACTGTATACTGCCTCAGAACTCTCTTACTACATTCCATCACTGTACACTGCCTCAGAACTCCCTTACTACATTCCATCACTGTATACTGCCTCAGAACTCCCTTACTACATTCCATCACTGTATACTGCCTCAGAACTCCCTTACTACATTCCATCACTGTACACTGCCTCAGAACTCCCTTACTACATTCCATCACTGTACACTGCCTCAGAACTCCCTTACTACATTCCATCACTGTACACTGCCTCAGAACTCCCTTACTACATTCCATCGCTGTACACTGCCTCAGAACTCCCTTACTACATTCCATCGCTGTACACTGCCTCAGAACTCCCTTACTACATTCCATCAATGTACACTGCCTCAGAACTCCCTTACTACATTCCATCACTGTACACTGCCTCAGAACTCCCTTACTACATTCCCTCACTGTACACTGCCTCAGTACTCCCTTACTACATTCCATCACTGTACACTGCCTCAGAACTACCTTACTACATTCCATCACTGTACACTGCCTCAGAACTCCCTTACTACATTCCATCACTGTTCTCTGCCTCAAAACTCCTTTATTACATTCCATCACTGTACACTGCCTCAGAACTCCCTTACTACATTCCATCACTGTACACTGCCTCAGAACTCCCTTACTACATTCCATCACTGTACACTGCCTCAGAACTCCCTTACTACATTCCATCAATGTACACTGCCTCAGAATTCCGTTACTACATTCCATCACTGTACACTGCCTCAGAACTCCCTTACTACATTCCATCACTGTACACTGCCTCAGAACACCCTTACTACATTCCATCACTGTACACTGCCTCAGTACTCCCTTACACATTCCATCACTGTACACTGCCTCAGAACTCTCTTACTACATTCCATCACTGTACACTGCCTCAGAACTCCCTTACTACATTCCATCACTGTACACTGCCTCAGAACTCCCTTACTACATTCCATCACTGTACACTGCCTCAGAACTCCCTTACTACATTCCATCACTGTACACTGCCTCAGAACTCCCTTACTACATTCCATCACTGTACACTGCCCCAGAACTCCCTCACTACATTCCATCACTGTACACTGCCTCAGAACTCCCTTACTGCATTTCATCACTGTACACTGCCTCAGAACTCCCTTACTGCATTCCATCACTGTACACTGCCGCAGAACTCCCTTACTATATTCCATCACTGTACACTGCCTCAGAACTCCCTTACTACATTCCATCACTGTACACTGTCTCAGAACTCCCTTACTACATTCCATCACTGTACACTGCCTCAGAACTCCCTTACTACATTCCATCACTGTACACTGCCTCAGAACTCCCTTACTACATTCCATCACTGTATACTGCCTCAGAGCTCCCATACAACATTCCATCACTGTACACTGCCGCAGAACTCCATTCCTTCAGGCACTTCCTTGGTAAGAATCTGCACTGACATGGAACTCCCTTACTACATTCCTTTATTGCGCAGTTCCTTGGTAAGAATCTGCGCTGACACAGAATTTACTTACTACATTCCTGCACATGCACCCGTTATGGTGTGTACATTCCTGAGAATGGGTCGCGAGTGGGCACAAATATTCACAACTGCAACAAATTCACACTGGCGACCCATTTGCAGCAAGGATGAACATGGGCACATCTGTAACTGCCCCTCCCTGGTATTTTTTTAATGCAGTATTATAGCACATGGCACAATCCCGTCCCACGCTCCAGGCAGTTTCTGAATGTCAGAGACAAGGCTGATCTTGTTGCTGCCTCACCTCTAGTCTAGTCAGATCTGTGTTATAAATTATAACATAGGTACAGTAAGTGGAAATATCTACTATTTTCACTGGAGTATGACAGCTAAGGCTCTGCCTCCCCTTCATCAGCCCTGTGTTACTCTGCCTGTGGAATACAATGTGTATATGCCATAAAATATTATTGCAATTTTAGGCAAACACAATTAACAAGTATCTTACTTGTCTGTCTTTTTCATCTTTTTCCTCATATAAGTGGAGGTTTTCAAAATCTCTTAAGGGCTTCAAGCACTGCCAAACTCATGCAAGCCAATAGGCAGGGGGCAGATGTATTAAGCCTGGAGAAGTGATAAAGCAGTGATAAGTGCAAGGTGATAACGCACCAGCCAGTCAGCTCCTAACTGTCAATTTACATATTGGAGCTGATTGGCTGGTGCGTTATCACCTTGCACTTATCACAGCTTTATCACTTCTCCAGGCTTAATACATCTGCCCAACGGTGCAATTCAGTACCTTAAGTGGATGGTTTACCATAGAAAGCTATACACACTGGGCAGATGTATTAAGCCTGTAGTAGTGATAAAGCAGTGATAAGTGCAAGGTGATAACGCACCAGCCAATCAACTCTAATATGTAAATTTACAGTTAGAAGCTGATTGGCTGGTGCGTTACCACCTTGCACTTATCACTGCTTTATCACTTCTCCGAGCTTTGTGTATTAGTAATATTTAATGTTCATTAATGCTTACTACTGTATATGTAGATTTCATGTTTGTACTTTCATTGTACCTATATTTTTATTTGTGTTATTGTTAACACTGTACTTGCAGTATTGTTTTGTAAAAATACAAATTAAAAAAAAAAAAACCCAGCAGCGGTACAATGGTGATTATACAGTACAGCCAGTATACAGTTATGCAGAACACATTGCACATATTAAAGGAATCATTAAGTACATTATTGATTAGTACTTAGTATGTAGTCTGTGTCATAAAATAATTTGTAATTTCAGTGAACAAACGACTGTGTAACTCAGTATAACTGGTCCGTATGTAACATTATTTATGTTGGTCTCCGTGTTGGAATGTCATATATAAGGCACTGGGGAACCATAAGCTTCTATTGTTTTCTGCTGCTGCAGGACTCCGCCGGTAGCTGTTTATATGCATCTTAGCATCCTAGCATGTGGAGATATGCATTAATTTCCCCGTGTGTCCTCTTGCACAACGCTTTCCAAGCTAAGCCTTTCATTTTACATTAATTTCTACTACATCCTCGGTCCATAGTACTGTACACGCCTTGAGCCACAGTTGCTTAATCTCATAGAATGCTGCCCTTCTGCATACTCCTAATTGGAACAGTGTTATGTCGGTATACAGTCATCCCTCATAATTATGTATGCAACCCTTATTCTGCAAAGTTACAATGCATTATAGATATTATTATAGAGTATGTATATAATCATACAATGTAACTAAAATAAATAATGTAACTATGTCAATACTTACTATATATATATATATATATATAAGTTTTCTTCTCTTCCTCATGACGTGACAGATGCTGAGTGAACAGTGTCACATGAGTGGGTCTGGATTGCACGTGTCTCATTAACGTGGCAGTGGAATGGACTGCATGTCTGCGTGACAATTATCTGGCACCTGTCATGGAGTGATGCTTCACATCATTTGCAGGAATGTATGGTGATTCTGAGTACCTTGTTCCTATACATTGGGAATAAACACCCCACACTGTACAGTATATTTCTTTATGCCTGATAATGTATGCTCACTTGTATTCCCAACTTTGCAGAGTGATGTCATTGCGTACAGCGGCATAACTAGTCATTTGAGGGCCAGCTGTGAAAAGTATCCATCTGCACATGGGGTCTGGTCCCATAAAAGCTGTGTCCTCTGCTGCTAGGGTAGTGTGAGAGGACGCCAGGCTGGGGCAACGGGGGAGGTTGCTCACCTCCGTCTCCCCCGGACAGACAGCGGCGGGACACAAGGTGAGGCGGCGTCGCGGCAAGGTTCCGACACGGAGGGGCTTGCATCCGCTGGGATTCAAGCCCCTCCAATCGCGGCGAGGTGAGTGTGGCGCCGGGCGGGAGCCAATCAGGGCTCGCGCCCGGTCAGCCAATGGGAACATGCCGCGACGAGCCAATCAGGGCTCGTTGCGTCATAGCACCGCCCCCTCCCAGCATCTTATAACAGACGCTGCGGAGCGGGAGCAGGCAGTCGGTGCCGGACCCAGAGCAGTGAAGAGCTCCAGAAGAAAAGAGGAAGCGGCCGAGAAGAAGAGGCGGCGGAAGAAGAAGGAAGAGACGGCAGTGGGGAACAAGAGGCGGCGCCCGAGGAGAAGTAGACGCCGAGGCGGCCGGCGAGGAAGAAGAGCCCGGGAAGTCCACGCGGAGGTCCGGTGGAGAGTGCTGCAGTGTGTGGGAGGCAAAAGAGCTAACGAAGCTCCCCACTGCAGCCTCTCCCTACGGTACGGTAAGCGGCCTTGTGCCGAGAGTCTCACTTCCTCCCTAGGCCACCAGGGTGTCAGGCACTAGGTCCGTGGGCACGTACGGGCAATAGGCCCGGGCGCAGTTAGGAGTGTGGGGGGTCATTCTCTGTCTCGGTGGTTTGCCACCTCTTCGAGTGCGGTAGGCGGGCACTAGGCCCGGGCGACATATCAGCCACTAGGCCTGGGGGTACTATAGAGGGCATCAGGCCCTAGGGAGTCTGCTAACAAGGTAGCATAAGGTGACCCCGGGCTTTAGGCCCTGGTTACCCAACAAGCGACGATTTAGGCAGGCACTAGGCCTGAGGCTGCAGTCGGGCCCTAGGTCTGTGCCATAACCAGGGAAGAGGGGGACTCCACTTGTCTGTCCCGTGTTAGGCCAAGGAAGGGGGAACATTGGCAATAGGCCAAGGAGAGCTAGGACCCTGATCCTAACCTCGGCTGCGGGGGTCTGTGTCCCGGGACAGTCGCACCAGGGGAGGTGTTCCTGGTACAGGCTGAGCCCCGCTCTTTGGGTACCCCAGCGAGTGGGCTGTGTGGCAACTCGCGTTGGGCCCATTGTAGGTCAGGTACGGAGGGTCGGCTGACCCTCGTATCTTGGACGCGCCTTTGGTGCTCGGAGGGGGCTGTGGAGAGACCGTCCGGTTTCGCACGGCCTGTATCCGGGTGCCGGAGTGGACGGCGATCCCCGTAGGGAGTTAGGGTATATCAGGGATTATCCTTTCGGTGCGAGGTAGCGGAACCTGCATCGGACCGGACTGGAAAGGTAACCCTCATTTGTATTGTATTCATACTGTGGTCCTGTATTTGCTTGTCCTATTTATTGGAGCTAGGTGAAGTAGCCAACCAAGTTACACTGTTTGAAGTTCATAGTGAATAGGCTCAGTTCCATTGTTAGCCATTGTTTAGTTTGTAGGGAGGCTGCTGTCATTTTCTCTCCAGGAGCAGAGGTTCACGACAAGCAAGTTGACAAGAGTACCAGTGTGAGTATACTCTGTGGGTGTGTGTCCTTGTCCGCGTTGGCGCCGGTCTCGAGACCCCGCTAGGCCTAGCGGGCTCGCTCTCACCTAGGTGCGCAAGTGCCGAGTAGGTGACATTTTGGGTGGCTGAGGCCCACGGGCCGATTATGACATTCACCTAACCGGTGAACATCGCGGCCACCCCGGTGTGCCACTTTTCCCCGGCGTGGAAGGAGTGAGCACGCAGTGATAGTGTCCCTTGTTTCCTTTAGCCGTCGGTTCCCAGATTGAGCCCCGGGCAGAGGCCCTGAAGAAGAATTTTGCTCGGACAAGCCGAAATAGAGTGGTCTGAACACGAGAAGCATTTTGAGGTAAGAAGCGGTACACTTGCACGGTCGCAGGCATTACACCGTACCAGCACCCTTACATTTGGCGTAGTCGGCAGGATCACTGGAAAGGATGGACCAAGCAGACAAGCCGGAGAGTGACAATGACGAGTCTCGTGACGAGCCTAGTGACGAGCCTCGTGATGAGCCTCGGGCCAGGTTGCCCATCGGGGCAGCACTAAACCACCTCAACAAGTTTGACGGGCAGAATATGCCCCTGATGGAGTGGATCAAACAGTTGGAGACCACTATTGACCTCTACCAGATCCCGAAAAGTGTACAGGTGAATTTGGCGTTGAAGGTCCTGACTGGCGACGCCCGGAAGACGGTGAGGGTACGTCCTGAGCGGCTCCGTAAAAGCCTGGCCGACGTCTTCACCATTCTGAAGGGCGTATATGGAGAAAAGGCTACCACGACCACGCTGAAGAAGCGTGTTTTTGCACGGATCCAAAGGGAAGACGAGACGATCTCCCAGTTCGCTAACGCGATCCAGGAGTATATGAGCGAGATCCAGACGAGGGAGGATGAGGATTTGATGACGAGGGATCCGGATTCCACCTTGAGAGGTATTCTAATAGGTGGACTGAGGAGTAGGTCCCTGCGAAACTACCTCCAGGATAAGGTCGATGGAGATGGCAAGCTCACCTTCTTTGAAGTGTTGGGGATGGCGCTGAAGAAAGAAGAAAATGCGGAGTTTAGTTCCAGCGCCGTGTCCACACCTCAAACCCAACCGGTAGATAGGGTTTGGACGCCGAACACTTTTCGGGATCTTGGAGGGCTGCATCAAGGAATTAACCACCACACTCCTTCTCGTCCAGGACGAAGTGTCCCAGTTAAGGCAGAGGGTGGAACGGGCAGAGAGCCGGGACGCCAACCAAGAAAAGAAGGGTTGGGACGACGAGGATCGTTATAAAGAAAAAAAACCCTCGGAAGAAAAGGGAACCGGAGACTACTGGACGTCGGGGAGGGGAGGTGCGCCCGAGGGGACCCCGTGAGTTAGTGTGCTGGGAATGTGAGGAGCCTGGACATTTCGCTCGGGACTGCCCAGTCCGCCGACCCGGCAGAGAAGGGCGTAGGAGACCTTTAAACTAGGGTCCCTCGCGGTAGCGGGACAATCCGTGGGGGAAGACGGCGCGCGAGTAGATGTCGTCAACTCATCCGACTTGTTCGGTGAGTGTCCCACTGTAGTGGCAAAGTTAGGAGGGAGGGATCAACGTTGTCTTTTGGATACCGGGTCGCAAGTGTCCACCATGTCCGAGAAACGGTTTAGGGAAGACTATGCCCATCTCACGACCACCAGTGTCGGGAATTGGGTGACCCTAGTGGCTGCAAACAATCTTCCCATTCCCGTAAAAGGGGTCGTGTGGATCGAAGTGGAGGTGTATGGGCAATCCCTTGGGAAAAAGTGATTTGTAGTGGTGAGTGGCGAGGAGTTTCACCATGGGCCGGTGATCCTGGGGATGAACATCCTGCGGAATCTGGATCAAGTTCTCGTGCACGATAAGGGCCCCCAGTACTGGAAGTATCTGGGTGTGCAGAAACCGGTGCAGCAAGCTTTCCAGAGGGTCATCCGGCGGAACAAGGAGACCGCCTCCGTAGACGCCTCACGTCCCCTAGGCCTGATCAAGACGCGGCATAACCAAAAGGTGAGGATCCCAGCAAGGCAAGAGGTGATCCTGGAAGTACCCGTCCGTTCACAACAGCGGTTGGAAGGAAGGGAGGTTGTGATCGAACCTTGTTTGTTCAGGCAAGTGGAGGCCGGTTTGCTGTTGGCCAGAGCTGTAGCGGTGTACGGGATGGTGCCGTACCCCTACGGGTGTGCAACCTGGGAAACTCGCCGATCAAGATCCCGGCCAGGTCAGTTTTGGCCCATCTAGAGGCTATCCCTGAGGGTGGTATCGAACCAGGCCCTAGAGTTACCTTAAGGCCTGATGCATGCGAGCCTTTGACGTTGGCCATCACCCTCGAGGAGAAACAGGAGCCCACCGCGGAATGGAACGGGGAAGTGATTCTGGAACAAATGGATGTATCACTGGAGGGCCTTAGTACAGTAGAGGTAGACCGGGTAAAACAAATGCTGTGGGCACGACAGAAGTCGTTTTCACGTAACGAGGAAGACTTCGGCCACACGACAGAGATAGAACATGAAATCAACACAGGAGACAGTCTGCCTGCTCGGGAACGATATCGGCAGATTCCCCCGAAGCTGTACCAGGAGGTCAAGACTATGATCCAACAGATGCTGGCCAACGGCATCATCAAGGAAAGTAGGAGCCCATGGGCTGCCACGATTGTGTTGGTAAAGAAGAAAGACGGGACAATTCAATTTTGTGTGGATTACCGGAGATTGAACGGCTGCACCGTCCGGGATTTCTATCCGTTGCCACGTATTAAGGAGTCACTGGCGGCTCTGGGGAAATCGCGCTTCTTTTCCACACTGGATTTGGCCATTGGGTACTGGCAGGTGCCCGTGGCGGAAAAGGACCAAGCGAAGACAGCATTCATTACGCCCATGGGACTCTTTGATTTCTGTTGAATGCCCTTCGGGCTCTCCAATGCACCGGCCACGTTCCAACGCCTTATGGAGCGCTGCCTAGGGGACTTGAACTTTGAGGCAATTCTTATCTATTTGGATGACATCATAGTGCTTGCCCCCACCCTGGAGGAACACTTGCATAGATTGGAACAAGTGCTTCAACGACTGGAACAATACGGCCTCAAACTAAAACCGAGGAAGTGCCACCTCTTGAAGTCCAGCTTGGAATACCTGGGCCATGTGATCTCGGAGGAAGTGGTGCGGCCCACCCCCGACAAAATTGCCACGGTCCAAGAATGAAGGACCCCGGGCAACGTGACGGAGTTGAGGGCATTTCTTGGATTGGTGGGTTACTACCGGCGGTTTATTCTGGACTTTGCCAAGATTGTGGGTCCCCTACATGGACTGTTGCGAGATGTGGCCACGGATGTACGGAATCGGGCGGTGGCGTGGGACCAAGCGCAAGAGGTCGCTTTCACTGGTCTGAAACAGGCCCTCACCCAGGCCCCAGTACTGGCTTATGCCGACTTTGATAAGCCATTTATATTGTACACCGACGGGATTCACCAAGGCCTGGGGGCTGTACTCTCCCAGCTACAGGAGGGCCAGGAACGAGTTATTGCTTATGGGAGTCGGAGCCTCCGGGAGTCAGAGCGGAATCCCGACAACTACAGCTCGTTCAAGCTAGAATTGCTGGCGGTCGTCTGGGCGGTCACTGAAAAGTTTGCAGAGTACCTGACCGCCGCAGACTTCGAAGTGGTCACGGATAACAACCCCCTGTCACACCTGAATACAGCTAAGTTGAGCGCTCTGGAGCAGCATTGGGTGGCTCGCTTGGCCAAATTCTCCTTTAAAATTCGATATCGCCCGGGAAAGGCAAATACGAATGCGGATGCCTTGTCCCGCTATCCGGTGGGGTTGCCTACTGGTCCCACGGATGAAGAGAGGGAGGGGCAGGAGATCCCTGACCTTACCAGAATGATACCCATCTCGACAGAGCCCAAGGTGACATGCGGAATTCTGCTATAGAAGACCTTGCCGGATTGGGCCATAGAACAAGGGCAGGACCAGGAGGTGCAGTGTGTACGTGGGTGGAAGGAACGGGATCACTGGCCTTCCTCGTCGGAGAGGCTGCAGCTTAGCCTGTGGAGTAAGAAGCTGATACATCAGTGGGATTGGTTGGCCATACGAGGAGGGGTGTTATGCCTGCAGGCTTACCTCGAGCACGAGCTTCGGAAGGTGTGGCAGGCCGTTCTCCCTAGAGATTTAGCCCGTGATCTAGTGACCGAAGCGCACGAAGAAGGCGCCCATTTTGGGGCGGAAAAGACACTACAATGGATCCGTCATCAGTATTTCTTCCCAGGCTTGCAGGCCCTGGTGGAGGGTGTGTGTCAGACCTGTAGGAGGTGTGCTGTTACCAAAGGTGGCGAGCAACGGGCACCGGTGCAGACCATTAGGTCCACCAGACCCCTTGAGCTCCTCATGGTGGACTATGTCTTGATAGGGGAATCGGTGCGGGGGTACCAGTATGCTATTGTGATGACCGACCACTTTACCAAATTCACGGTGGTTGTCCCTACCATGGACCAGACGGCCGACACGGCGGCCAAGGCTATTGTCGAACATTTTATCCATAGGTATGGCTGCCCGGAGCGCGTCCATTCCGATCAAGGCGCGTGCTTCCAAGGTTGGGTGATGGAGCGGCTGTGTCGCACCTATGGCATGCACAAATCAAGGACCACCCCGTACCACCCACAGGGAAATGGAGCCTGTGAGCGATTCAATCGGACGTTGCTGCAAATGTTGAGGGTCCTGGAGGCTGACAAGAAGCGGCGCTGGCCCGACTTTGTCCCGGAATTGGTGTGGGTGTATAACAACAGAGTGCACCGGACCACTGGGTTCTCGCCGTATTTCTTGCTGTTTGGCCGACCAGGGAAGGAACTGCAAGACCTTGATCTGTCCGTACCAGTGGAGGAGGATCAGTGGACGCACAGTAGATGGGATTGAGGAGCAGAAACGCCGCCTGACATTTGCCCGGGATGTGGTGGCGGGGAACATCGGGTCCAAACTACATCCCAGCCCCGGGAGGACGTTGGGAGGACCATTCGCTGAGGGGCAAAGAGTGTTAGTCCGAGAGAAGCGGCCTGGGAACAAGTTGAGTGAACGATGGGAGGTGATGCCTTACATTGTGCAGCGGCCAGTGTCTCCTGACAACCCCGTTTATGAAGTAAAGGCAGAAGACGGGAGTGGACGTGCCCGCACTTTGCATCGGAACATGCTGCGCCCCTGCCTCTTCGAGGATCTGTCCCCCATTGGGACAGTCCCAGTGGCTACCCCTGATTTGGATGAAGATGCTTGGTGGGTTCCACCACCTGAAGTGGCACCAGAGCACCCGCCATCGGGAAGGTCAGCCGAGGGGGCTGACCCGGAGGCTTCTGTTCCGGCCTCAGCAACCTTGCCCAGGCGTTCAACCCGAACGACGTTGGGAGTACCTGCCCCCCGTTTTGCGGATCCAAACTTTGAGTTGGCAGCGGCTCACATCTTTGTAGGGACTACAAAGGAAACAGGGGGGGGGAAATGTGAGAGGACGCCAGGCTGGGGGAATGGGGGAGGTTGCTCACCTCCGTCTCCCCCGGACAGACAGCGGTGGGACACAAGGTGAGGCGGCGTCGCGGCGAGGTTCCGACACAGAGGGGCTTGCATCCGCTGGGATTCAAGCCCCTCCAATCACGGCGCGGCGAGGTGAGTGTGGCGCCGGGCGGGAGCCAATCAGGGCTCGCGCCCGGTCAGCCAATGGGAACATGCCGCGACGAGCCAATCAGGGCTCGTCGCGTCATAGCGCCGCCCCCTCCCAGCGTCTTATAACAGACGCTGCGGAGCGGGAGCAGGCAGTCGGCGACGGACCCGGAGCAGTGAAGAGCTCCAGAAGAAAAGAAGAAGCGGCGGAGAAGAAGAGGCGGCGGAAGAAGAAGGAAGAGACGGCAGTGGGGAACAAGAGGCGGCGCCCGAGGAGAAGAAGATGCCGAGGCGGCCGGCGAG
The DNA here is from genome assembly GCF_028390025.1 of Pseudophryne corroboree. Taxonomy (NCBI): domain Eukaryota; kingdom Metazoa; phylum Chordata; class Amphibia; order Anura; family Myobatrachidae; genus Pseudophryne; species Pseudophryne corroboree. The sequence goes on from NC_086453.1 coordinate 277,761,070, forward strand.
GAAGAAGAGCCCGGGAAGTACACGCGGAGGTCCGGTGGAGAGTGCTGCAGTGTGTGGGAGACAAAAGAGCTAACGAAGCTCCCCACTGCAGCCTCTCCCTACGGTCCGGTAAGCGGCCTTGTGCCGAGAGTCTCACTTCCTCCCTAGGCCACCAGGGTGTCGGGCACTAGGTCGGTGGGCACGTACGGGCTATAGGCCCGGGCGAAGTTAGGAGTGTGGGGGGGTCATTCTCTGTCTTGGTGGTTTGGGTGTTAAGCTCAAGCCACCTCTTGGAGCGCGGTAGGCGGGCACTAGGCCCGGGCGACATATCAGGCACTAGGCCTGGGGGTACTATAGAGGGCATCAGGCCCTAGGGAGTCTGCTAACAAGGTAGCATAAGGTGACCCCGGGCTTTAGGCCCCGGTTACCCAACAAGCGACGAGTTAGGCAGGCACTAGGCCTGAGGCTGCAGTCAGGCCCTAGGTCTGTGCCATAACCAGGGAAGAGGGGGACTCCGCTTGTCTGTCCCGTGTTAGGCCAAGGAAGAGGGAACATTGGCAATAGGCCAAGGAGAGATAGGACCCTGATCCTAACCTCGGCTGCGGGGGTCTGTGTCCCGGGACAGCCGCACCAGGGGAGGTGTTCCTGGTACAGGCTGAGCCCCGCTCTTTGGGTACCCCGGCAAATGGGCTGTGTGGCAACTCGCGTTGGGCCCATTGTAGGTCAGGTACGGAGGGTCGGCTGACCCTCGTATCTTGGACGCGCCTTTGGTGCTCGGAGGGGGCTGTGGAGAGACCGTCCGGTTTCGCACGGCCTGTATCCGGGTGCCGGAGTGGACGGCGATCCCCGTAGGGAGTTAGGGTATATCAGGGATTATCTTTTCGGTGCGAGGTAGCAGAACCTGCATCGGACCGGACTGGAAAGGTAACCCTCATTTGTATTGTATTCATACTGTGGTCCTGTATTTGCTTGTCCTGTTTATTGGAGCTAGGTGAAGTAGCCAACCAAGTTACACTGTTTGAAGTTCATAGTGAATAGGCTCAGTTCCGTTGTTAGCCATTGTTTAGTTTGTAGGGAGGCTGCTGTCATTTTCTCTCCAGGAGCAGAGGTTCACGACAAGCAAGTTGACAAGAGTACCAGTGAGAGTATACTCTGTGGGTGTGTGTCCTTGTCCGCGTTGAGCGCCGGTCGCGAGACCCCGCTAGGCCTAGCGGGCTCGCTCTCACCTAGGTGCGCAAGTGCCGAGTAGGTGACATTTTGAGTGGCTGAGGCCCACGGGCCGATGATGACATTCACCTAACCGGTGAACGTCGCGGCTACCCCGGTGTGCCACTTTTCCCCGGCGTGGAAGGAGTGAGCACGCAGTGATAGTGTCCCTTGTTTCCTTTAGCCGTCGGTTCCCAGATTGAGCCCCGGGCAGAGGCCCTGAAGAAGAATTTTGCTCGGACAAGCCGAAATAGATTGGTCTGAACACGAGAAGCATTTTGAGGTAAGAAGCGGTACACTTGCACGGTCGCAGGCATTACACCGTACCAGCACCCTTACAGTAGCACTGCCTTTGGCTGCAGGTGTTGCTCACTGTACAGATCACCGCTGCTATTTATTTCCTTAATAATAGTTTATCATTTATATATTATCAGACCATAAATTTAGGATGTTTTTCAGAACTGCACGAATATTGCTGAGCAACTCATCGCCCCTCTCTCCCAACTTTTACCATGAAGGGAAACTGTGATCTGACTTTGCATGTTGAGCACATAGGGGGTTATCAGAGTTTGTTGCATATTTTGCAATTTTAGCATAATCCAAGACCACTAAAATTACATGCTGGGTGCCACTCAGCACAGGGCAAAGCCGCCCAGCGTGTGTGGTGCTGCACACTGGCCCTCATTCCGAGTTGATCGCTTGCTGCCATTTTTCGCAGCGCAGCGATCAGGTTGCTACTGCGCATGCCTATGCACCGCAATGCGCACGCGCGTCGTACCGGTACAAACAGCATCGTTGCTGTGCAATGCTTCTAGCCACGAATCCATTCGCACAACCGATCGCAAGGAGATTGACAGGAAGAAGGCGTTTATGGGTGTCAACTGACCGTTTTCTGGGAGTGGTAGGGAAAACGCAGGCATGTCCAGGTGTTTGCAGGGCGGGCGTCTGACGTCAATTCCGGGACCGGACCAGCTGAAGTGATCGCAAGGGCTGAGTAAGTTCAGACCTACTCAGAAACTGCAAGAAACTTTTTCGTACCGCTCGGCTGCACATGCGATCGCACACTTGCAAAGCAAAAATACACTCCCCCGTTGGCGGCGACTATACGTTTGTACGGCTGCAAAACGTAGCTAGCAAGCGATCAACTCGGAATGAGGGCCACTATACAATCGCAATTCAATTGCATTTACATCGCAAAACCTCAGAGGTTGACCACTGCCTACGCTGCATGGCTGCGTATGCAGGTGGTCCAGCGCCATGTTTACTATCGCAGGAAGTGCAGGTGGCGTCTTCAGAGGTGAGGCTGCAGCATAGTCCAAAATTCAAATAGTGGAGCCACACCAACTGCCACCCCACACACTGCCAGACATCACCTGCTGGGACTCACTGGCAGTTGGTGTGTCTCCCCTATTTGGATTATGGACTGTGCTGCAGCCTCACCTCTGGAGCCGCAACTGCAGGCGACATCATTGCTCTGAAAACGGCCATGACACGCCAACGTTTCCTGCTCCACTCCCCCCAACACCGCATAGTGAAGGGTTACGCATGCGCACTGTAGTAACTGCGCATACTCAGGCGCCCTGGACACAGCTGTGCATCCGAATGCATCGACTGCGTCCAACTCTGGATAAGGCCCATAATGTGGTAATGGAAACAACAGTGATTCTATCCATAGACACCTGCACACTACACTGCAGCATTTTACCCTGACATTCAGGCAGTGTCTACGTGGGTGCTTAGGGGGAAATGGGTCCTAGAGGGCCTGACAGCCACCCGTTGCCAACCATTTACATTTAATGCAATGTTTGTTTTTCTCTTTTAATGAATTCTTCCTTGTGAGCAGGCAGAAACCAGGAACGGGGCGGGGGGGGGACTTGTTTACAAATACGGATTGTGCGCATCGTCAACAGCAGTGTGAAGATACTGGCCTGGCAGCTATATAAGTGGCTGCTATTCCTGCTGCAGTGTCTCATCCACACACTGAGCATCAAGAGTCAGAGGAGTGAGTTCTGAGCCCTGATTGGAGGGAAGTATTACCTCTGTAGTTGTAGCCAAGGTGTACCTGGAGATAAACAAATGCTGGGTTTAAAGCTGCACAATTGTGTATAGAACAACAAACTGTTATCTCCCGCATATTCTAATCTGTATCCACAGACTTTATGGGGGCTCATCTCAATGAGGTGTTAGTGAACAGAATGGATTTTTCAGAGTTGCACGCATGTCACTTTTGTGGATGGATCTAGGGGCAGATGGAGCTACAGCCCCAGACCTACACATAAAAATAGTCCCATCATCATGACAGTATGACGATGACCTGTTGCCTAGGTGACCACACGGTCGGCCATAAATCATAAGCGTTAAAATTGTATTTCTAGTTTTCTTACCAAACACATCAACACGCCCTATTGGCAGATGTCAGATTGAAAGCCACAAATGCACTGCACAACTTAACCACCAAAATAACAACTCTGACAATGATGTGGCATTTAAAAATGGTCATCCTTACTATTTATAGTCACATTATCTCATGGTGTCAGAAAGAAGGAATGGGCATTTGATCAGTGTTTTAGATGTCTTATACCAACAGACGTCAATGGCCACACTTGCAGGGCCAGTTGCACTTCTGAACAGCAAGTACTGTAAATAGGGTATCCTCCTCCCATACCAATACACCATATAATGACCGGTCAGTCAAATCAGCCAAGCCAGTGTATTGTAGGGGAGTGCACCTCAATGTAACTGCAGTGAAGTAGCCACTGGACTGATGTTATTTCCTGCCGCACCACACAAACAGGGAAAAAAAGAGAAGGGAGGGCGATTCACAGGGAAAGAAGCCGATACCTGCCTAACACTTTGCAGAATTCCTCATCCCTAAACCCTGCTATAGGTGTCTTGTTCATATGCTTGTAATTCCAATCATTAGGACACAGAGGAATGTGAGTTGACTACTGTGCTCTTTTATTCCATTCCCAACTCTAGAAACACTACACACCAGACCACCCACTTCCCAGCACAGAGCCGGCCATAGGTATAGGCAAACTAGGCAATTGCCTAGGGCATTTGATATGCCTAGGGGGCATCAGCAGCTTCTGCTGATTAAAATGATATGCGGCATGCCTATATTCTGTGTGTAGCATTTCATATGCAGATACAGCCACAGTCTCACACAGTATATAGGCATGCTGCATATCATTTTAATCAGCAGTCGCTGCTTGTGCATCCTAGCCACATAGCAATGCAAATAAGATGCATTTTCATAAAAAAAGGTGCCCGACGTTAGCATTGAGGCAAGATTTATGACGACACATCTGTATTCAAGCAGATGCAGAGGTCACAGTGTTAGTGGCAGTGCGAGTGCTGTGTGCATGTGAGTGGGTTGGTTGTGCAGTAGTGTTCAGAATATGTGTAAGGAGCATTATGTGTGTCATGTAAAAATGCATTAATAATGTGCAACATATGTGTAAGGGGCACTATGCGTGTCATTATGTGCATCAATAATGTGCGGTATATGTGTAAAAGGGTACTACTGTATGTGTGTTATTATGTGTATAGGGGCACTTATAATGTGCAGCAAATGTGTAGGGGGCACTATGTGTGTCATTATGTGTATAAGGGCATTAATAATGTGCGGCATATGTGTAAGGGACATTATGTGTAAAAGGGAATTAATAAAGGTTGTCATAATGTGAAAGGCGCATTATGTTTATAAGGACATTAATAATGTGTCTCATATGTGTAAGGGGCATTACTGTGTGGAATTATGTGTATAAATGCATTACTAATGTGTGCCATTATGTGTATAAGGTGCTCTACTATGTGGCGTTGCGTATAGAAAGGGCACTACTGTGCCATCTAATGTGAATAAAGAGCAATAGGGTGTGGTGTAATGTGAATAAGGAGCAATTCAGTGTGATGCAATGTGAATGTGTGATGTAATGTGAATTCAGTGTGATGTAATGTGAATAATGTGATGTAATGTGAATTCAGTGTGATGTAATGTGAATTACGTGAGTAACGTTTAAGGTAAAGTGGTACTACTGTGGGATGTAATATGAATTATTGACACTATCGCATGATCAAATGTGAATAAAGTTGCAGTACTGTGTGGCGTAATTGGAATTGGGGTTACTATTGTGTGGCCATGCCCCTTGCCAGCAAAAACACACCCCTTTTTGGGCTGTGCGCCAAATGTGAGAACTGTTCCTATTTAAAATATAGGGGGTCGGAACACCAAAATAAGGACTGCTATGGGTGAGGGGTGATGGTGCTGGGAAAGAGGTGCAAGGTCAGAGGCGGAACCAGCTGTTGTGCTAGGGGGCACCAGCCAAAATCTTGCCTAGGGCATCATATTGGTTAGGGCCGGCTCTGTCCCAGCATTCCCTCTGGTCCTAGGGACCATCACTGAAGATTCAGGCTTACACATTTTAGTAAGGGAGTGTCTACAAACATTAAGCATTCTAATGCAATAACATCACAATAGGTTAGGCACAAACGCAACATATTAACCCATAAGTTCCCTGCACTGTGGACCTCACAATCTGTCACTAACTAGGGGTTTACCTATGTTCCTGCACATAAAGCGAACCCTCTCCTTATGCATTTTGTATGTAATCAGGGAGACAGTGGGGCTGGTAGTGTAGGAGGTGTACTAGAGGCGGTTTAAGAGATGAAAGGGCAAGTGTGCAGGTTACATGCAGGCCCCCTCCTCACTGGCAGTGCAATAGACCCTGGCTTTGTGCATGTGCAGGCCAGACTTCTCTATAGCACATGTGCAAATCACTGGGAAACAGGCCTCAGCACCAATTTCCCAGTTATTTTCTGATGCTCTGTAGCACCAGCTGACGTTGGACTATAGAGAGGTAAGTATAATTGTGAGTGCAGGGTGCGTTGTGGCCAGTTCCGGTATGAATGGTCGACCATACTATGGTCGACAGTCATTAGGTCGACCACTATTGGTCGACATGGACACATGGTCGACACATGAAAATGGTCGACACGTGAAAGGTCGACACATGAAAAGGTCGCCAAGAGTTTTTTTAACTTTTTTTGGTGTCGTTTTTTGCGTAAAGTGATTGGGAACCCCAATTAGTGCACTGCCTCCCCTCGCATGGCTCGCTTCGCTCGCCATGCTTCGGGCATGGTGCCTTCGCTTCGCTCGGCACAGATTACCGTTCCAATCGTAGTCCACGTGGATCGTAAAGTATGGAAAAGTTCCCCAAAAGAAAAAAAAGTAAAAAAACTCATGTCGACCTTTTCATGTGTCGACCATTTTCATGTGTCGGCCATGTGTCCATGTCGGCCATGTCAATGTCGACCAATAGTAGTCGACCTAATGACTGTCGACCATAACATGGTCGACTATGTGAACGGATACCGCTGTGCCCCCCCCTAGACTCTGGAGTCCTTATGCATTGCCCAACCTGAACCCATTATAGATATGACAATAGGGTGTACACACCCTCATGGCTCTGGCCACACCCACACAGCCCTGGTAACACCTACACAGCCCTGCTCACAGCTCCTCCCCTTCTCAGAATAGGCTTTTGAACATTTCTGGCCCCAGGCCCATTAATCCATCACCTGGCAGATCTTCTGGTGCTTAGCACACTGCATGCTCCATAGTTGACTTTACACATTTACGCATCTTGCAGCTGAATGGTTGCAACTGGGTGACAATGTGGTGTTTGCTCATAATGTAGTGGCTATGCTGTTTTGGTGTATCCAGACAGGATGTAGTTATGTGACCGGCGGTCACGATACCGACACCTACTGTACATTCCGCACCCTCACAATCCCTACAGTCGGCATACCGACTAACAGGGACTATTCCCAGTCGTGGGTGTCCATGACACCCATAGAGTGGGAATAGAACCTGTGGGAAGAGCAGCTCGCCACCGAACCCGCAAGGTGCTTCATTGCGCTCGCCCCTTGCGGAGTATGCCTGTCAAGGATTCACAATGACAATTTCCAAATGCCTAGAAAAAGTCCCCTCCTATTAGGAACACCAGCCTTAGGGCCTGATTCTGATTTGGAAGTAAAGTTGAAAAAAAAAATCAAGTAACTGTGCACCTGGGCAAAACCATGTAGCACTGCAGGTGGGGCAGATGTAACATGTGCAGAGAGATTTAGATTTAGGTGGAGTGTGTCCTAACTGATATCTAAATCGCAGTGCAAAAATACTGTAGACCTGTCTAACATTTGTGGGCTACATGTAAACACAGCCACTATATTTACCCTGCACAGAAAATCTATACATGGATTTGCTCCCCTTGCATTACAACATAGGGCCTAATTCAGATCTGATTGCAGCAGCAAAATTGTTCTCTAATGGGCAAAACCATGGCCCTCATTCCGAGTTGATCGGTCGCAAGGCGAATTTAGCAGAGTTACACACGCTAAGCCGCCGCCTACTGGGAGTGAATCTTAGCTTCTTAAAATTGCGACCGATGTATTCGCAATATTGCGATTACTAACTACTTAGCAGTTTCAGAGTAGCTCCAGACTTACTCTGCCTGTGCGATCATTTCAGTGCTTGTCGTTCCTGGTTGACGTCACAAACACACCCAGCGTTCGCCCAGGCACTCCCACCGTTTCTCCGGCCACTCCTGCGTTTTTTCCGGAAACGGTAGCGTTTTCAACCACACGCCCCTGAAACGCCGTGTTTCCGCCCAGTAACACCCATTTCCTGTCAATCACATTACGATCGCCGGAGCGAAGAAAAAGCCGTGAGTAAAATTACTTTCATCATAGTAAAGTTACTTGGCGCAGTCGCAGTGCGAACATTGCGCATGCGTACTAAGCGGATTTTCACTGCGATGCGATGAAAAATACCGAGCGAACAACTCGGAATGAGGGCCCATGTGCACTGCAGGTAGGGCAGATGTAACATGTGCAGAGAAATTTTGATTTGGGCGAGCTATTTTGTTTCTGTGCAGGGTAAATACTGGCTGCTTTATTTTTACACTGCAATTTAGATTTCAGTTTGAACACACCCCACCCAAATCTAACTCTCTCTGCACATGTAATATCAGTCCAGGCTGCAGTGCACATGGTTTTGCCCATTAGAGAACAATTTTGCTGCTGCAATCAGGTCTGAATTAGGCCCTTAGTTTGTTCCTAATACGAAGTTACTTGCTTTTTTTGCTTTACTTCCAAATCAGAATAAGGCCAATTGGATTTCTTCTTTCATTGTGAGAGTAACAAAGTACTTTGTGTCAAAATATGTCTAAACCTAAATACTCAGCTATAACCGATGCCTAAAACTGCGTAAATTTCAGAAGCCCAAACATTAAGCTTCGGTTGGAAAGATCGTCATTGCTACTGCGATGCTCAGACGTGGTAATGCATCTTCAGGAATCTGGTATGAGTTGACGCCTCCTGAACGCATGAGTAACTGTAAACCACCGCTGTGTCAATCCCAAAAAATGAAGTCAGTCTCCTCCCCCAAATGCCTGCAGACTGTCAATCAACAGACCGCTGCAGCTGCCTACATTAACGACGCAGGAGTCGTAGTACGGATCCAGCGCATGCGCAATGTACCAAACAGCGGTACATTGCTTACAACTGCGCCTTACCGTTAGACCTGGATCACCCCCATTCTTCTGTGCATCTGTTTATCTGTCTACATACCAAGCACACATATATAGTATTATACATTATAGCTAGGAGACATTGGCTGTAAGCTGCTTTTGCACAGAGCATTTCTTATTCAGATGGAGAGTTTCTCAGTGTGAGTTATGGCCCGGTGGGATGTGCATATTCTGATAAGGTAAAATAATAACATGTCACAGATACATCTGCCTGTGATATATGCACGGTGTCTAGACACAATGTATTAGGGTCATTTATCACTCTGGCTGGAAGAATACAGAAGTGTAGACCTGAAGCGCTGCCTTCTGGGAAGTTGTGGGGCAGATTACTAAGGGGGGGGGGGGGGGGGGGGTGCACAAGCAGCTGATTAAAGTTACGGTGTAGGAACGGTTAAGGGATTTAGGCCAGTGCTGGGAATAGAATGTCAGGTTTATGATGTGTGTCCTGTGCTATGAACAAGATTACAGCTACTGGAGTAATTACTTGCACTCACAGTTGAGTAAGGTTCTGTAAAGTGCACAGATGACTAGAATATAAATTGTTTCTTAAACATGTCATTATATTCCCCAATTGTTTCAGTTATTTGCAAGTACTTCTAATTAGCTGCTGATGCTGTCTGTCAGAAAATAAGCATACAACACACGAAAGATACTTTCATCCAACAGTCCCAATTTTATCGTGAAATGTTAGGAGGTATTTCTCTGAAATCCCTACTCATCGCATCTACGAAATATTTTTACATTTACCCATACCATGGTAGATTTAATACACATCCCATTTATTAGCGCATTTAAGCAGAGGCGTCACTTACCACAGTGAAACCCGGTGGAGCACTGCAAAGAGGTGGAGCTTTGTGGGGAAGGGGCGTGGCTTTGTTGAGGGGTGAGGGAGGCTTTACGTCCCAACCCCCGTTTTCATCACTCCATGGGTCCGGGCAGTGCTGTGACTGTAGTGCTGGCTACTGCACAGTGACTGGAGCAGAGTGCTGCACATACTGTTAGTGCAGCACCCAGCTCCAATCACTGAGCAGGAGCCATTATTTTGGTGTCACCCGGTGCCCGGCTGCAGGCTGCACCCCCTGCCTCCCTCTTGTGATGCCACTGATTTAATGGCATACTTACCTACTTTTGAAGAAGCATTTCAGGGAAATTGTGAAAGCAACATCTATAAGCGCAATCTTAAAGTGGATGTGTAATGCATCTGAGAGGCGAACCATAAAAGTGGCTTACATACAGTGGTGGCTGCTGCCCCTGGACTATAGCGTCAACCACACAGAGTAGGGGGGAGATAGCACATACAATCATACATGCAATGTTGTATGTAATATGTGTGCTGGCTGCCTTACCTGGGGATCAGCAGCGCTGCTGTGTCTCACTGATCTGCCGCAGCACGGTACACAGTACTCAGCTTGTCTATCTTCTATAAGCCCGCCCCAAGACTCCTGTGAAACTAGCCAATGGGAGCATGGGGTCAGGCTTATAGAAGATAGACAAGTTCAGCGTTGTGTCTCATGCTGCTCAGGCCAGTGTAACACAGCGACACTGCTGATCCCCGGGTAAGGCAGCCAGCACACATATCACATACAGTATTGCATGTATGTTTATATGTGCTGACCAGCTTCCCCCTTTAATGTGGGGTAGTAGCAGACACTGCTTACATCCAAATGTAAATAAGCCCCAAAACAGTTAGTAAGATCTACAGTACTTGATGAAAGACACAGATGCTCATATATTGGGGGTAATTCCAAGTTGATCGCAGCAGGAAATTTTTTAGCAGTTGGGCAAAACCATGTGCACTGCAGGGGGAGACAGATATAACATGTGCAGAGAGAGATATATTTGGGTGTGGTGAGTTCAATCTGCAATCTAATTTGCAGTGTAAAAATAAAGCAGCCAGTATTTACCCTACACAGAAACAAAATAACCCACCCAAATCTAACTCTCTCTGCACATGTTATATCTGCCTACCATGCAGTGCACATGGTTTTGCCCAACTGCTACAAAATATCCTGCTGCGATCAACTTGGAATTACCCCCATTATGTTTTTTTAAAGTGGTTTCATGTACAGTAAGTGGCCATAAGAAACCTTATTTAAAAATGCATGTAGCCATAGAGATCATTGTGCCTTATACACATTGCAGGGAAATGGCACTGGTGAGCCCGTCTGAATGGATATGTAACTGATTTCTTTTTTCCCCCACGAATATACCAGCTACGTAATGGGGGAAAGGTGCAATCAGGGAGATTGCTAGACTCTTCAGGGAGTCAGGGAGATTGCTGCTATTTCAGGGAGTCTCCCTGACATTATGGAAGTGCAAAAGGCCACTCCCACAAAGCAAATTATATGTTGCAACTTTTGCCTGTTTCTGTATAAATGTACCCAGGTACATAAGATGGGCATATTGTACACTATAGGCTAGAAGGTCTCACAAAGAGCGACCTCTCTGCCCCTCTGTCTCATATCTGTACCTCCTTCCCAGGGGAAAGAGCTCTGTAGCGAACTGGAGTGCAGGGAAGATGTAACCACGCTCCCCTGCAATGCTGCCATCGTGCCCCAGATATGTGGGCTGCAGCTACACAGCAGCGCACACCAAAATAATGTATACCGCAAGCAAGCACTCTAGCAGTCCCTCCCTCCCAGCTCTCAGCCTCACCCTAAGTCTTGGCAGCCATAATTCCTACTCATTGTCTTTTATGTGTGACTGCACGATCACTAAGTCTGACTGTCCGGCACTAAGGAGTTATGGTGCCTAGAAGAAAAACAGGTTGCTAGTCTTATGATCAGGGAAGTTGGACCAAATAGCAGCATTCCCTGCTGATTGTGAGCTCACTGGATCCATGCACTTAGTACACCACCCACATGCAAAAATGAAATATTGTGTTAAGGGGACACACGTATAAATGAGTTTCATGGGGAGATGTGTCAAACCATGGAAAGAGATAAAGTGCTTTTATTCATGTTTATTGTCTTCTATCTTATTAACCAGAACCTTACAATCTGAGACGGGTCTGCAGTGCTGACAACCTAGTGTGTGTGTGTGTGTGTGTGTGTGTGTGTGTGTGTGTGTGTGTGTGTGTGTGGGCTGCTAAGCACACACAGCAGATGTACACGGTTGAATCACATTATTATGAGCACCAGCTAATAGCCAGAGTAAGGGCTAAAACACACTACCCGGCTTTTGCCGGCCGGGAAAAAGCCGGACGGCTTTTTCCCGTGCCGGCATTGTAGTTAACAGTGTGAGGGCTAGGGTCCCTTCACACTGCACGGCCCCGGCCCGGCTGCCGGGTTGCAGCCGGGTCTCACCACTGGAAGGCCCGGCCGCTGGGCCGTCTTTGCAGCCAGTGAACCGTGTGTGTGAAGAGGAGCTTTCACACACAACGGTTTTTTCTGAAGCCGTGTCTGATGCTGCACATGCGCACAGCATCACACACGGCTCAAAGCCGTCCTGTGTGCGAGACTCTGCCGGTTTCTCCCGGATGGCAAAAAGCCGGACAAAGTTTGTCCGGCTTTTTGCCATCCGGGAGAAACCGGCCAGTGTGTTACAGCCCTAACCATTTCAGAGCCCCATACGCAGCAGGGCTCGCAAACAGTCATTATAGACACACCTCTGGTAGCCCCCAACGTTCATTTTGACAGTGAGCTGCTCCACTATATGGTGTCAGACGGCCCTCACGCACCTTAGTAGCTGACGTTCATCCCTCACATCAATGACACGGGGTTCTCCACTGTTTCCATGTTGGTTATTTGCAATGGTGCCATGTCCAGTCACTTTACACCTTCACCACAGCAGCATGCGAACAGTTCACAAACTGCGCTGTTTCAGGAATACTGCTGCTTCATTGCGCATGCGCAAACTCCCGGCTTCTATGGACTGCATTGGCTGCAGCCCATGGATTCACTGCACAGGTGCCGAGACTCGGCTGACCGGGTCCAGCTCTCTCCTCCAGCATGGGCAGCGGTAGCCCCTCTACCAATAAAAGGTACAAGCCACGTCTGGTGAAAATCTGGGAGAGGAAGTGGTTAGAGGTGGCAAAAACTTGACCATTTTAGGGGCATATTTAAGGCTACGATTGCAATCCCGTACGCAGAACACATGGCGTCTGCATCTCAATACAAGCACCCATTCTGCATCTCCATAGAGCTACTAGGATTTCATCTGTGACTGATGCTTCACCTGTGTGCGCAGATTCTGATATTGGCGAGGCCGCCATTGGGTGTCTCAGTCCATTTCCAGGTGGTGGCAGCATATGGCCCACATCAACTGTGTACGGGATCACAGTTCTGAATGCATTTGCGCACAGCTCTGACTATGGCTCCACGTTCCTGGGGTTTTCTATAATGCCATAAGGACAGTACCACTTTTCCTATTTTTATGAGAGAAAAAATTACACCAAAGCATTCTCCATCTGTAGTGCCAGGTATTACACCAAAGCATTCTCCATCTGCAGTGCCAGGTATTACACCAAAGCATTCTCCATCTGCAGTGCATGGAGATGTTCCAGCCTATTGTAGCTGAAAGTGGTCCAGGAACTACTGTAGTGCGTGGAATGAATAAGTATATGGGCTTACTGAATATTCCTATCATTTGTAATCTGACTGTAACATCACAGATAAATTCCAGAATTACATGTAACTGCATATACGAGTATCCATAAGAGACCATTGCTTTTGATCTTAATATTGTGTAGACTGTGCTGTCAGGATCAGGAAATTGTATCAGTGTACTTAGTGTTTTATTTATGGTTTGAGCTGTTACAATATAATTCCGCAACATAGAAATACTTTCACAGTGTGTCTGTTCACTGTTTTAGCCATTAATGTGCTGACAGACTATCACAGGAGGCTCCTCTCTGCTGTATGCTTCCCTTGGGGATTCATCAATCCCACTGGCCTATGGAGCTATAAATGTAAATGCAGCCCTGGCTTCTGTCACGGTTATTTATTTATTTATTTTTTGGGTTATCTGAGTTTGTTCTCGTAAATCCAAATGAACTATATCTATTGTATACAGTCATATATTAGATTATGCCTTGCATTGTTTGTGCCAGGATGTGTGCTGCGAGCAGTGTGTCTTTTTATAGTAATATAACGTGTTCCTCCTGAGACATTCTAGTTTTGGGAGGCAAGTCAACAGGTAATCATGCAGTAGCACATGCATTGCATCAGGCAACAAGTATCTATAGACAGAAATATTTTATTAAGATTTATAAATATTTTTCTGTGTGATCATTATTGTTTACTAAATATTACAATTTATAGAAACCCAAAATTTGTCAAAATGTATTAATGAAAATAGAAAAACAACAAGATCAATCATTTATTATTAACTGAGAAATACAGCCCGTCGCTGATTGTAAGGTTCTGTACCTTTTATTGGTAGAGGGGCTACCACTGCCCATGCTGGAGGAGAGAGCTGGACCCGGCCAGCCGAGTCTCGGCACCTGTGCAGTGAATCTATGGGCTGCAGCCAATGCAGTCCATAGAAGCCGGGAGTTTGCGCATGCGCACTGAAGCCGCGCACAAGCAGCAGCATTCCTGAAACAGTGCAGTTTGTGAACTGTTCGCATGCTGCTGTGGTGAAGGTGTAAAGTGACTGGACATGGCACCATTGCGAATAACCGATGTGGAAACAGTGGAGAACCACGTGTCATTGATGTGAGGGATGAACGTCGGCTACTAAGGTGCGTGAGGGCCGTCTGACACCATAAAGTGGAGCAGCTCACGGTCAAAATGAACGTTGGGGGCTACCAGAGGTGTGTCTATAATGACTGTCTGCGAGCCCTGCTGCATATGGGGCTCCAAAATGGTTACTCTGGCTATTAGCTGGTGCTCGTAATAATGTGATTCAACCGTTTACATCTACTGTGTGTGCTTAGCAGCCCCCCCCTCACACACACACACACACACACACACACACACACTAGGTTGTCAGCGCTGCAGCCCCGTCACTGATCATGAGGTTCTGGTTAATAAGATAGAAGACAATAAACATGAATAAAAGCACTTTATCTCTTTCCATGGTTTGACACATCTCCCCATGAACCTCATTTATACGTGTCTCCCCTTAACACAATATTTCATTTTTGCATGTGGGTGGTGTACTAAGTGCATGGATCCAGTGAGCTCACAATCAGCAGGGAATGCTGCTATTTGGTCCAACTTCCCTGATCATAAGACTAGCAACCTGTTTTTCTTCTAGGCACCATAACTCCTTAGTGCCGGACAGTCAGACTTAGTGATCGTGCAGTCACACATAAAAGACAACGAGTAGGAATTATGGCTGCCGAGACTTAAGGGGGGTACTCACGGAGAGATCCATGCTTAAAATCTAAGCAATCTGACTAGATTGCTTAGATTTTAAGCACAGATCACTCGTGTGTAGCCCCCTCAGCGATAGCAATGCGCAGCCCCGCACATCGCTATCGCCGCTGCTAGATTGAGCCTGCATGCAGACCAATCTAGCAGGTCACTCATTTCTGGGTGAAATGAGCGGCCCCCGTCCTCCCCCTGCATCGCTCAGCACACATTGCGCTGTGCTGAGCGGCGGGAGAGATGTGTGCTGAGCGGTTCGCTCAGCACACATCTCTCCTGTGTATACCCCCCTTTAGGGTGAGGCTGAGAGCTGGGAGGGGGGGACTGCTAGAGTGCTTGCTTGCGGTATACATTATTATGGTGCGCGCTGCTCTGTAGCTGCAGCCCACATATCTGGGACACGATGGCAGCATTGCAGGGGAGCGTGGTTACATCTTCCCTGCACTCCAGTTCGCTACAGAGCTCTTTCCCCTGGGAAGGAGGTACAGATATGAGACAGAGGGGCAGAGAGGTCGCTCTTTGTGAGACCTTCTAGCCTATAGTGTACAATATGCCCATCTTATGTACCTGGGTACATTTATACAGAAACAGGCAAAAGTTGCAACATATAATTTGCTTTGTGGGAGGGGCCTTTTGCACTTCCATAATGTCAGGGAGACTCCCTGAAATAGCAGCAATCTCCCTGACTCCCTGAAGAGTCTAGCAATCTCCCTGATTGCACCTTTCCCCCATTATGTAGCTGGTATATTCGTGGGGAAAAAAAGAAATCTGTTACATATCCATTGAAATGGTACTTATCCATCATGCAATACCATAAGGGAGGCATCTGATTGGCTCAAAATTTATTCTGCAGCAGGACAACAACCCTAAACATACAGCCATTTAAGCTGGCCATACAAGTAAAGATTTATCTGTTCAATTTGGCTGGTTGGAATGAAAATCTGGTAATGGATGAGAGCAAATGACAATTACCATTTGCTCCCGAACACTAGAAACCAGACAAAAATGGTCAATCAGACAAATTGGTTAAATCCATTTGATTTAACCAATTTGTCTGAATGACATTTTTGTCAGTTTTTACGGCATTTAGAAGCAAGCGGCAATTGCCATTCGCTCTCATCCATTATCAGGTTTTCATTCCAACCAGCCAGATTGGACAGTTAAATCTTTAGGTGTATGGCCCGTTTATCTTATGCGTAAAGAAAAACAAGGAGTCCTGGAAGTGATTATATGGCCCCCACAAAGCCCTGATCTCAATATCATCGAGTCTTTCTAGTATTATATGAAGAAACAGAAGGATTTGAGCAAGCCTACATCCACAGAAGATCTGTGCTTAGTCCTCCAAGATGTTAGGAACGACCTCCCTGCAGAGTTCCTTCAAAAATTGTGCAAGTGTACCTAGAAGAATTGATGCTGTTTTGAAGGTAAAGGGTGGTCACACCAAATATTGATTTTGATTTAGATTTATCCTCTGTTCATTCACTTTGCATTTGCATGTACCTAAAACTGTGTGTGTGTGTGTGTGTGTGTGTGTGTGTGTGTGTGTGTGTGTGTGTGTGTGTGTGTGTGTGTGTGTGTGTGTGTGTGTGTGTTTAATGATACCAGTAGTGAGAAGAGGGAAAGTGGAGGAGGGTGGGTATCCGGTTCAGTACTGGGCTGCTTTAGCTGTCTGACTCCATACTCACAGGGGGGGGGGGGTGGTATGGTATGCCGGCGGGCGGGCTCCCGGCGACCAGCATACCGGCGCCGGAAGTCCGACCGCCGGCATACCAACAGCGTGGTGAGCGCAAATGAGCCCCTTTGGGCTCACTGTGCTCGCCACGCTGCGGGCACGATGGCACACGCTATTTATTCTCCCTCCAGGGGGGTCGTGGACCCCCACGAGGGAGAAAAACTGTCGGTATGCCGGCTCTTGGGATTCCGGCGCCGGTATACTGGGCGCCGGGATCCCGACAGTCGGCAACCTGGAGACCACCCCACTGGGGACTTACCCCAGCTTAAAGGGCAGTGATGTTAGGGCATGATAGACAGCATGTGGAGCAATCGTGAATCTCCTGAGATAAAACAATCCATATATTGCGAGATTAGCTGTTTTCCACCTAGACGGAGATCAGCCAGAGTGGCTGCAGCATAACTTTTTTTTTTTTAAAGTTGTGTCTGTCTGGAACACTGAGGTAAATTGACAGAGGTTTCCTATCTGTTTAGCACTGTCGAAGAATATGATGTGCAATTAATTTACCACACACCTAGCTCCCTTTCATTTCCCTCTAGAAATAATAAACAGAGCTGCTAACCTGTCACAGTAATTACTGAGACCATGGTGAGTAACACAGTGATCAGGCACTCTGGGTGTAACGCAGGACATGTCAAAATCAGCATCTGTCTCTTGCTTGCCCGTGGTAGGAAACTAAATGCAGGGGTGGGGTGATTATTTAATAAAAGCTTCCTACTCTTGGGACCACTGCATGTCAGTCTTTTATGTGTCACTTATACCCCTTTCAGACCGCCTGAGGCAGGTTGCTCCGGGAGCCTGACAGGGAGCTCCCAGTGTGCGACCCGCCTTAGGCGCCCCGTTGCCGCTGTCTGCAACCCGGCATATTTCAGGGTTGGTGATGTCAGCGGTAACGCGGCAGGGGTGGCGCTTGGAGATCACATGATCTCCAAGCACCACCCGTACACACACAGTGAACGAGAAACAGGTTGCATCAACATGGCTCCCATTCACACCGCACAGTGAGCCGGGGTGAACACGAGTTCAACCCTGCTGGCGACCAAGCATTTCAACACTTGCACCTTTCAGACCGTTTATGTCTCTCAATAAAAGGAAAAAAGACACATCATAGTGTACACTGTTTGTTCACAAATATCAAAAAGAAAGGTGAGTAAAATATCCGTATCGCCCCTTATAGTGATGTAATTACCTTACATATTACTGGGGTGGGGTGAGGGGGTGGACACATAGGAAAACGCCAATCCCTGGAATCCCGAGATTGATTACTTTTCAATCCCAATACCCGGGATACAAAAAATAGCACGGGATTGGCCTCCCTAGGTAATATATAAAGTGGCCCCACCCCCCACATGACAGGCAGTCCACCACTCTCAATACACTGCATTGTCCCCATTCATTCTGTTATTCCATCTCTGCAGCACAGCAACTCTGCCATCCAGTGATGCTGCCATGGCTTCACGGTATGTTATACCTCTTGTGCTGTCCTTTTCGGCCACTTCTACAAAATTGTACAGGGCCTCTTTTAGTTCCCAATCCGCCCCTGGTCTGCAGCAAAATATGCAATTAAGGCCACATTTGCATACAAGCAGGCCCTATGAGGAGGAATCCCAACCCCCTCAACAGGCCACACCCCCTCATCAGACCGCAACCCTATTAGGGCTGCTTCCATAAATTTCTCAGGCTGGTTTTCCATCCCAATCCACCCCTGTTACCCCATAAAGTTGCACTGTGGGTACAAGTGTATAAAATGTATATTGTAGAGCACAAAACAGTTGTGTATTTTCAAAGTATAAATGTATATCTGCAATGATGTTGACAAGCAGCAGTACCTTGTAAATAATTGGAGATCCAAATGCAAATTTGTTAATAACTGAATTCCAGTAACATAGTAATTTTGCTTGATTCACCTCTAAGGGTCTTTACTCCAGAACATACTGTACTTACCTACTTTCCTAGAAGTTGCGGGAGAGTCACGATTTTTCAGGTAGTCCCCTTCACTATTTTAGTCCATCTGGCTAGCTGCACTAGGTGTAATATATAAATCTCTATTAGTCTATCTGGCTAGCTGCACTAGGTGCAATATATACATCTCGATTAGTCCATCTGGCTAGCTGCACTAGGTGTAATATATAAATCTCTATTAGTCTATCTGGCTAGCTGCACTAGGTGTAATATATAAATCTCGATTAGTCCATCTGGCTAGCTGCACTAGGTGCAATATATACATCTCTATTAGTCCATCTGGCTATCTGCACTAGGTGTAATATATAAATCTCTATTAGTCCATCTGGCTAGCTGCACTAGGTGCAATATATACATCTCTATTAGTCCATCTGGATAGCTGCACTAGGTGTAATATATAAATCTCTATTAGTCCATCTGGCTATCTGCACTAGGTGTAATATATAAATCTCTATTAGTCCATCTGGCTCGCTGCACTAGGTGTAATATATAAATCTCTATTAGTCTATCTGGTTAGCTGCACTAAGTGCAATATATACATCTCGATTAGTCCATCTGGCTAGCTGCACTAGGTGTAATATATAAATCTCTATTAGTCCATCTGGCTATCTGCACTAGGTGTAATTTATAAATCTCTATTAGTCCATCTGGCTAGCTGTACTAGGTATAATATATACAGTAAATCTCTATTAGTCCATCTGGCTAGCTGCACTAGGTATAATATATAAATCTCTATTAGTCCATCTAGCTAGCTGCACTAGGTATAATATATAAATCTCTATTAGTCCATCTAGCTAGCTGCACTAGGTATAATATATAAATCCCTGTTAGGCCATCTGACTAGCTGCACTAGGTATAATATATACAGTAAATCTCTGTTAGTCCATCTGGCTAGGTGCACTAGGTGTAATATATAAATCTCTGTTAGTCCATCTGGCTAGCTGCACTAGGTATAATATATACATCTCTATTAGTCCTTCTGGCTAGCTTCACTAGGTATAATATATAAATCTTTACTCATCCATCTGGCTAGCTGCACTAGGTATATTATATAAATCTCTATTAGTCAGCCTGGCTAGCTTCACTGCAGCGAGGGTTCCACCAAGGAATTTATGGGCAAGGACAATAATTTTCTGCAGTCACTAGCATGACTTCTGTCCAGGCCAGGCCTGGCGCTACCCGCTCAGCAAAGGGATGCAGAGCAGGTAGGCGCAAGGCTAGAGAGGTGCTCTCCCCGCTTTGCCTCCCTGCTGATGTCCCCTGTTGCTGCCCGCTGCTGTGCCTGTCACACTGACAGGCAGCAGAGCCGGCAGCTTGCAGCATCCTCCCACCCCCCTGACAGTGTCAGCGTTCAGCAAGAAACAGGGGCAGAACTACACGGAACTGGGGGCAGAGCTACATGGGACAAGGGGGCGGGCTACATGGGGCCAGTATGCTGCAGCACAGCTCCAGCCAGCTACTGTAGACTGTGAAAGGTAAGTTTATGGAAAGAGAGTGAGTGAAAGTGTGTTTATGTATGTAATGTATGTGTGTATCTGTGTGTGTGTGTGTGTGTGTGTGTGTGTGTGTATGTATGTGTATATATCTGTGTGTGTGTATTTTTGTATGTGTGTGTATATCAGTGTCAGTGTGTGTGTGTGTATGTATGTGTATCTGTTTGCGTCCGGGCATAATGTGTGTAAGCGGCACTACTTCAGGGGCACTATATGTAAGTGGCACTACTTCAGGGGCATTATATGTAAGCGGCACTACTAAATGGGCATTATATGTAAGCAGCACTAATACAGGGGCATTATATGTAAGCGGCACTACTACAGGTGTCATTATGTGTAAGCAGCACTACTATAGGGTCATTATGTGTAAGCGGCACTACTACAAGGGCATTATATGTAAGCGGCACTACTTCAGGGGCATTATATGTAAGCGGCACTACTAAATGGGCATTATATGTAAGCAGTACTAATACAGGGGCATTATATGTAAGCGGCACTACTACAGGTGTCATTATGTGTAAGCAGCACTACTATAGGGTCATTATGTGTAAGCGGCACTACTACAGAGGCATTATATTTAAGCGGCACTACTTCAGGGAATGATATGTAAGCGGCACTACTACATGTTTAATTTTATGTAAGCGGCCCTACTACGGGGCATTATTTGTAAGCGGCACTACTATAGGTGTCAGATGTAAGCGGCACTACAACAGGTGTCATTATATGTAAGCAGCACTACTTCAGGGGCATTATATGTAAGCGGCACTACTACAGGTATCATTATATGTAAGCGGCACTACTGCAGGGGCATTATATGTAAGCGGCACTACTACTACATGTGTCATTATATGTAAGCGGCACTACTACAGGTATCATTATATGTAAGCGGCACTACTACAGTGGCATTATATGTAAGCGGCACTACTACAGGTGTCATTATATGTAAGCGGCACTACTACAGGGGCATTATATGTAAGCGGCAGTACTACAGAGGCATTATATGTAAGCGGCACTAATACAGGGGCATTATATGTAAGCGGCACTAATATAGGGGCATTATATGTAAGCGGCACTACTACAGGGGCATTATATGTAAGCGGCACTACTACGGAGGCATTATAGTTAAGCGGCACTACTACAGGGGGCATTATGTGTAAGCCAAACTACTACAGGGCATTATTTGTAAGCGGCACTACTACGGGGGCATTATATGTAAGCGGCACTACTAAAAGTGGCATTATATGTAAGTGGCACTACTACAGGGGACATTATGTGCTAGTGGCACTACAACTGAGGGCATTATGTGTATAGGCAGCACTGCTACTGGGGACATTTTATGTATAAGTGGCACTACTAGGTGCAATGTAATGTGAATAAGTTTGAGCTACTGTGTGGCGTAATTTTAAATGGGGGTAATATTGTGTGGCCACGCTTCTTCCTTGTGATTCCACACCCCATTTTTCAGCGCACGCTGTCCCTTTGTAAAGTATGGGAGGGCGCAAATTTTTAGTTTGCAGGGGGTCGCCAAACACCCTAGCACTGGCCCTGGTCCAGACTCACCAGCCACTGCTGTTGACTCTCAGCAAAACCTTGTAGGATCCCTGGCAGTAGAGAATACAGCTTGGCTGACCCCTGTGATCTGTGTCTTCTTATCTCAGCGTCTGCTGCTGCTGCTGCTAGTGTGAGGGAGCTGTGGAATGTTTTAATAGTAATCTTTAAACACACAAAGAGAACAATATACAAACAAGTTTTACAATTATTTTTTTATACCAAGAGATGATCATTAAAGTGAGAATTCACATAAGGACAAATTGCATTTGGAATTTATTGAATAGGCATTACATTTATTGTGCGGATAGTGCTGAGTGATAAGTAAAGAAATATCACAGCAAATAGATGCAAATAAGCAATCCAGTATTACAAGCAGCAATGTTAGTACCAATAATTGCTAAATTTCCCCAAAATATATTGCTACTGATGTTATATAAAAATATATTAACACATGGCCATGTGTGGAGCTAGACACGCCGTTTGGGTGGAACATGACACGCCCCCTCAATGGCACGCCATGCTTCATGCGCCGCATTCTACTACAGGGTACAATCTTCCTGAAAGTAGTTTTCAAAAGGAGGCAAGTGTGGGATGGGTCAAAGAGGTGTGTATTAACTGGGTCTATTTACTAAGCATTGGATGGAGATAAAGCGGACGTAGGTAAAGTACCAGCCAATCAGCTACTAACTGTCATTTTTCAAACACAGCTTGTAACAGGGCAGTTAGGAGCTGATTGGCTGGTACCTTATCTTCGACCACTTTATCTCCATTCAAGGCTCCAGTAAATAGACCCCTTATTAGTCCCTGGGGGCAGCATTACTGCAATAATCCCCATAAGCCTTTCATATTTTTATTAATTAATGTGTTTTTCATGATTGGATGAGGGGGGGGGGGGGGAGAGAGATGACACAAAAATGATAAAACAGCAAGTCAGTCATACTGTCGAGGAGAGCAGTAGTGGTAATTAAATGTAGTCTTAAAATGTTCAGTGGGGAAATATGCTGGCAGTCCTAAATTTCATAATGTTTTTGTGTTTGTGGTATATATCTTGTTAATCTCCCACCTCAGCTCTTCTTATTCCATGTTACATCAATTATCTGAAAGTCCTAGGCAGTACAGCAAGGAGGCTCCACAGCGGCCTAGTTCTGGCGTAGTTTCCATAGCAACAAATGAGGCTAATTACAAACAGTGATTAGAAGATTTATAATGGATATGACTCTCATATATCATGACTGTCCCAGGACGGCCCTGGTTTTAGCCACGAAAATCTTTAACTTAGAATGATTATTCTTCCAGAACTTAAACTGAACTGGCTTGATTTGTTAAAATTAAATAGTATGCAGTAACTATTTCATTTTGCATGACAAAAGATGTATCATTAGGATTTCATGGTGTGAGGAAACTTCATATCGCAAAGGTGTCTTGGTTTTTAAGCTTAAAAAATATGACAGTGTGGTGCCCAGATTGAGTTTCAATCATAAAAAGAGAAAATGTTGTCCTATTGTGAGTGGAACTATTGTCCGTCAAATTTTTTCCATATCTAAATGTTAGTATTTATAGGCCTTCTTGTACCCATATGCAGAGACGAGTTTCATACCAAAGATCATGGTTTTCTTTGGTGACTCCTGCACTGTACAAGAACATGGTATAATGACACTAATTAAATGAAACAGTTCTGATTATTATAGTTAAACTGAAGCAGCAGTCCCACAGTAGAAGAGAAAATGGACGGATGATGCAATTGATATGAATTAGGAGAGGGTGCATAAGATGTAGTACTGGTAGTAATAGAAGTGGTTTAGCCAGAAGATTGTAAAAAGATGGCAATGGAACATTCTGTCACAACAAATTGTTAATATAAAACTTGATCAAACGTAAAACATGTGTAACCCTCCCTACTGCCTGTTAGGAAAAGTATTTGGCGATTATAGGGTTAACTCAGTGCCCTATATTCTGCAGGGGCGAAATGACTGATTGTTGTAGCAGTAAGTCCCTCAGTCTACCAGTCCAGGGTTTAAGGATATCAATGCTTGAGCACAGATGCTCAAATCTAAATAACTGAGGTACTAATTAATTCATCTCTGCGCAAGTATGGCTAATCCTAAAACCAGGACTGTTAGTTTGACTTAGGGATCGAGGTTTGGAAACATTGGTCTAATACAGTGTATATAAGGGACATACAGGCATATTTATCAAAATTATTATTACTAAAATAATATGAAAAAGGGTGTTTTCATGCCCTTTCACATTATTTTAATATCACCTTAATGTACTTAGGAGAAATTGGAGGAGAATTTCCAAAATTCTCCTCCAAGCCCTCAAATTCGCATTTTTTTAGTAACCAGGTTGTATTTCCCATAATTGTAATGGGAAATGCGATCTGCCCAAATTTGCTAAAATTAAATTGTAAAAAAAATAGTGGAGGGAGCCCTGTGATAATAATGCTATATTCAGATGGTGTTAATAGGGCTTCCCTCTGGTTCCCTGATTCCTGCACAGACTTCTTTGCCTGCTGGCAGTGAAGGCTGAGCTTGGATCCAACCCCTGTGATCTGCCATGTGTGTCTGATAGACGCTGATCATTATGTAAAAAAAGCTAGGGGGTGAGAGAAATTGGGTTATTGCTTTCTATCCATTCCCAGCAATGAAGACCGCACTGGTAATGCTGGCTATATATGGTAACTATAAGCAGCAACCGCACGTCACTGATAAGCAGTGCTGACACAAACAGCTGTAAACTAAGCTTGCCACTGTTTTCTAAATACTGAGCTCATGCTAAAGGGATTATGGATCATTCTTAAATGGAGCCTTAAGCAATTTACCTGTTGTGTGCATTCCCTTTCTAAGCGCCTCTAAAAAGAATTGGAACATTTCCCTAGGTTTTGCCAATGACTGAATGCTATATTTTTGATCTCTTTATATGTATTATAATTCAGAATCCCTTTATACACAACAACAGTAGTTCTCAACTCCAACCCTGATGTATCCCCAACAGGTCATGTTTTGAGTATTTATTTCTATGGAAGCAGGAGAAGTATTACTGACAAAGGAACATAGGGGGTAATTCCAAGTTGATCGCAGCAGGAATTTTTTTAGCAGTTGGACAAAACCATGTGCACTGCAGGGGGGGGGGGGGCAGATATAACATGTGCAGAGATAGTTAGATTTGGGGGGGGGGGGGGTGTTCAAACTGAAATCTAAATTGCAGTGTAAAAATAAAGCAGCCAGTATTTAACCTGCACAGAAACAAAATAACCCACCCAAATCTAACTTTCTCTGCAAATGTTATATCTGCCCCCCCCCCCCCCCCCCCCCCCCCTGCAGTGCACATGGTTTTGCCCAATTGCTAACAAACTTGCTGCTGCGATCAACTCAGAATTACCCCCATAGAGTAACTCACCACCTCATGATTAAATATATCCACAAAACATGACCTGTAAAATACTTTGGTTACACTTATTCTATTTATACAAAATACCAAACTTGGTCCACACCAACCACAACATATCAATTGTGTCATTAGTCCTCATTATCTTTTCTGTTTTTCATTCTAATTAGCGTGGAAATCCATTTAATGGATAGGCAACATACAGTACAGGGGACAGCAAAGATAAACAGCATACTTATTAGAGTCACACAACAGTTTATCAAATAAGGATCCAATTAAAATAAATAAATAAATAAATAATAATAATAATAATAATAATAACAATCTTAAAAATGAAATGTAAATATGATCTGGAACAATGTTGTCTACACTCTGGAGATGACCCACTGCCATTATTGCTTAGTTTCTCCAGTGAATATACAGTATCTGTTAACCCATTTTATAAGCCTGTTTATCTGATTTAAGTATATAGTACCAGCGAAAACAAGCATATTCATGAAAACTACAATATCCTAAAAACACACAAAATAAGGCATCTGCTTCCATCACCTTATAGCACAGACATGTGCGATCAGACACAGGAAGAGCATAAGATTTAACATTTTCTCCTCCATCAGGAGTCAGTGAACTGAGAGAGAGAGTGTGAAATGGGAAGCACAGCCACACGGAGACAGCAATAAGGGTATCGATGGTAGCCCTGTGGCCCTGATGCTTTTCCTATATGCTACATGGGCGAGGAATGTTGGTATCCCTCTGTGCAACTATATCAGCACCAGCATGCTTAGCAGCTACAACAGAGGCTTCTAATTCAGAGGATCTGTGCAATAAGATCACTGCACTGCCCTCCGGCAGAGGATGACAATAGACAGGGGTGAATTACCAGACGAAGGGGCCCGTGTGCCAGGCACGTGCAGTCAGGGGAGGCAGTGCCTCCCTTGTCATAGAGATTAAAATAATACAAAGAAGCTATTTATAACACAGATTCTGTGTTATAGATTTCTGCTTTGTATTTTTCTGTACTATTTCTGCTGAGAAAACACAACCAAGAGTTGATGGGAGGCAGCGAGAGCCGTGCCTCACGCTGATAACAACAAAGCTAGCTAAGGCTGGGGGCGGGCCCCCTAGGGGGCAGGGCAAAGCTGCTGGCTGGAAAGCCCATTGATAAAAGTGAGGCGAAGCGGCACTAGCACATCTGCCTCTCAGTGACAGGGACGTGCCTTCAGCCCACATCAAGGCACGCCCCTGTCAGGGAAGCAGATGTGATTGGGCAGTGCTGAGCTGTGACTGCAGCCAGCTGTCACAGTGTTGATCCTCGGTTCTCATATATAGCTTACACATTGTTTCTGCCTGCTATGGTGGGAAGCAGGCCAGCTGTAGAGTGCGAATCCCGGAGTGCAGGAGGAGGCTGGGTGTGTGGCAGCAGCCAGTGTGACAGGAGAGATGAGGGTGCTCACACACTGGCCCCTCCTCTGTGTCACACGCAGGGGGGTTTCTGGCATTTTCATGCTGCATTCCACAGCCGCGATTTAAGCCCCGCCCACTCGGCATTAGGCCCCGCCCTTTCCACAAAGATTTGCGGCTTGTGCAGCTCTGTGTCCTGTAGCTACTGCTCCCTCTGATCTCCACCTCCCCTCCCTCCACTATCCAAGACTCCCTGCTGCTTCCAGAGATGAATCTCGTTTATGGATGCTCAGTTGTCTGACATCCCCTGCAGCCCGCTGTCTTCCTGGATGCACGTGTACAGTAAGTTTTAATTCTATTCTATGTTTATATATCTAGTTCCCCATCCAGTATGATGTAAATGTAAAAAATATAGGGGGTCATTCAGACCCGGCCGCAATAGCGGTTCGCAGTGCAGTTTGCCCATGGCACAAATTGCACATGCGCAGCGACTGCACAGTGGCTGCTCAGGTATACATAATGCAGTGTGACTAACAGCGGCGGGCATTTGGAGCAGCAGCGAGGCGAACGGGGGTGGACCAGGACCATTTTCGGGACGGCTGCGTGACGTCACCCTAGATCTGATGCGTCCGCAATTAAATTGCGGACGCATCGGGAGGAGGCCAAACATATGCTGGACGGCCCTCAGCATGTGCAGAGATGAACGCTGCTGCATGCCCTTGCTGTCTCTCTCTCTGTCACTCTCCCTGTCCCTATGTTCCTGCTGTCACTCTCCCTGAATTTTGTCTCATTCCATGTGGTATAATGTGAATTTCGGCTCACACCGTGTGCTACAATATGAATTTCGGCTCATTCAGTGTGCTACAATGTGAATTTCGGCTCATACCGTGTGCTATAATGTGAATTTCGGCTCATTCAGTGTGCTATAATGTGAATTTCGGCTCATTCAGTGTGCTACAATATGAATTTCGGCTCATTCAGTGTGCTACAATGTGAATTTCGGCTCATACCGTGTGCTATAATGTGAATTTCGGCTCATTCAGTGTGCTATAATATGAATTTCGGCTCATTCAGTGTGCTACAATGTGAATTTCGGCTCATACCGTGTGCTATAATGTGAATTTTGGCTCATACTGTGTGGTATAATGTGAATTTCGGCTCATACCGTGTGCTATAATGTGAATTTCGGCTCATACCGTGTGCTATAATGTGAATTTCGGCTCATTCAGTGTGCTACAATGTGAATTTCGGCTCATACCGTGTGCTACAATGTGAATTTCGGCTCATACCGTGTGCTATAATGTGAATTTCGGCTCATTCAGTGTGCTATAATGTGAATTTCGGCTCATTCAGTGTGCTACAATGTGAATTTCGGCTCATACCGTGTGCTATAATGTGAATTTTGGCTCATACTGTGTGGTATAATGTGAATTTCGGCTCATACCGTGTGCTATAATGTAAATTTCGGCTCATACTGTGTGGTATAATGTGAATTTTGGCTCATACCGTGTGCTATAATGTGATTTTCGGCTCATACTGTGTGGTATAATGTGAATTTCGGCTCATACCGTGTGCTATAATGTAAATTTCGGCTCATACTGTGGGGTATAATGTGAATTTTGGCTCATGCCGTGTGCTATAATGTGATTTTCGGCTCATACTGTGTGGTATAATGTGAATTTCGGCTCATACCATGTGGTATAATGTGAATTTCAGCTCATTCTGTGTGCTATAATGTGAATTTCGGCTCATACCATGTGGTATGAGCTTCCAATAACGGGATTCAGGCCAATGCTTTTATTTAATACTGGGCAGTGTCTGAGTTGGTACAGCATATGGCTCAGATGCTGCCCAGCTCCCCCTGCCCCCATTTGTGCGCACTGCATAGTGTGATGTGATGTTAGAGGTCACCCGCCGCCTGCAGCCCAGACTTGCTGACCGCACTGCTGCCCAAACCTGATGACAGCACCACCGACCAGACTCGCCGACAGCTGGACCTGAGGAGAGTGAGTATTTCTTATTCCTTTTTTTACCCTAGCCAATCCCGGGTACCCCGGGATTGAAAAATACGCCTGGGATTGCCCTCCCTAGGCACAGCTTTTGTATACAGTAGATACTGTTGTACCTTTGTATAATGCCCACAGAACCATCGGGTTCATACACTGTACGTTGGTGTAATTCCGACACTGTTATTTGCCAGTGCCTCACCAGCCATTGACCTCACCGCACGTCACTGCCGTGTGCAGACTCCATATTGGCCCTCTCTCTCATACCTTGTTCTGGTGTTTATACTGCGCATGATCAGCGGCCATTCCCAGTGATTTTGTGCCGCGGCTGCATCACTGACTCAGGAATCTAGAAAGGTAAGTATTTAAACAAGGGTGCAATGTGTGTAGTGTGGGCCCCCAGGGGCACGTGTACACAACGCACACACTGCAACCATTATAGAAATGCCAAGACCGGGATATTCAACATGCGGCCCATCACCTACTGTGGAACTGCACATCCCAGCATGCCCTGCCGCAGTTTTAGCATGCCCTAATAACAAAACTGTTGCAGGGCATGCTGGGATGTGTAGCTCCACAGCAGCTGGGGCATTGCATGTTGAATACACCTGTTCTAGAGCATTCTGATGGCATATCTGGTTCTGCATTTGCAGATGTAAAGGTGGTATTGCTTTGACAAGAAGCTTTATGTCAGGTCTCACATTGCAATATTTTCCTTTAAGGAAGGCTAGTCAGAATATCCCTTTAATCCGAGACACCTATGATTTACACAGGTTCTGGGGCTGGCTGAATTCAAGCCTGCATTTCATCTGGTTTTAATCAGCCAAGGAACCTGTGTGAATCATAGGTGTCCCAGTTAAAGGGATATTATGGCAAGCCTATTTATCGGAGTCTAATTTACTGGAGATCAGTAAAACGGCAAAACAGTCTCATTTTATTCAGTCTCAGTCACATATATTGTAATCACTCTCCCACCTGCTAGGTGAACAATCTCTCTAGAGTGCATCACTGTGATAATGAGATACAGATTAGTGTGTAACTTGTTTTCTACTTCTCCAGCAGATCAGTGTAAAATGCTCTATAAAGAACTCCCTCACCCATAAAACTCTTCCTAAATCCTAGATGATCCCTGATATTACAGGTTCGCTGCACAATGCGCAATGAATGAGTATTGTAAACGAAGAAATAGAAAACTCGCTGGGAGGAGCTGAGCCGGAAATTACAGATTAATTGGAGCCCATTGTTAAAATGTCACCACACACGTTATTAACTTCAGGTGAAGCAGGTCCTGGAGACCCGAGGAAATAAAACGAGAATCCAGAACTCACAGCGCTAAGGTCCCTCGAGGACATTATGCAAAGTAATTAATCAAAAAGTTAATGAGATGCCTGTAACCGGCCCCTCCTTACACAGTCGTATTCTTATTAACCAAGATTATTACAATGGTAATCAAGCAGCCGCATGCTGCAAATGGTTATTTGTTATTGCTCCGCTGCCAACAATTTAGCAGGTCCATCACAGCAGGAGAGATAAGCAGGATGTAAGGAGGATGTGAATGTCTGTCGCTGACACCAAAACTTTAAATAATACCAGATACAAGGCAGGACCATTCAGGGACTTCTCAGCTTGTTTAGGTTAAAGTGAGAAAAAATTGTCTCACAGAGGTACCATAAAACCTCTGACTCAGATTTATCCCCTTGGGTCCGTTCTGGGTTATTTTATTTAATAGATAAACTAATTAGGGAATTTAAATAGATATTTGAAAAGTGCAGTATAATTGGCTGTGCCAGTGACTGTGCTGCCAGAATGCAGAGGAGAAGTGAGAGACTGTGTGGAGGGAGATGTGTCCTGTTCCCCAGGATACATCCCAGCTACAGCACGCAGGGGATCTGTGTCCCCTGCGGGAGGGCGTCTCTGACAGCGCTGGGACAGAGATGGGCGCGGCGAGCCAATCGGCGCTCGCCGCGTCATAGGCCCGCCCCCGGCATCTGACGTCAGACGCCGGGTGGGAGCCGAAGAGCGGGTCAGCGTCAGAAGAGGGCGCCGGAGACCCCCGGTGCAGGTGAGGCCTCAGTAGGCAACTTCCACCCCCCTCCCCTTTTCCTCCCTAGACCATCAGGGATGGGCATTAGGCCTGGGGCACAGTTCAGGCACTAGGCCTGTGGCGCAGATAGGAGTTTGGGGGTCATCATTAGATTTGGTGGTTTGGGCGTTAGGCCCAAGTCATCTCAACAGCGCGGTAGGCGGGCATTAGGCCCGAGGGGCATAACAGGCAATAGGCCTGGGGAATATTAGAGGGCATTAGGCCCTAGTGTATTTTGGCAAATTAGGTGCATATAAGGTGACACTGGGTACTAGGCCCAGGTCACCCAACGAGTGACAAGTTAGGCGGGCGCTAGGCCCGTGGGTAATGTCGGGCCGCGGGCCCGTGCGCAAATAGGGGGCGATATGCCCAGGCAATAAGAGGTTTCCCCCGAAGGTGAATAAGGGTGGCACTGGGCGCTAGGCCCAGGCCACCCCCAGGTGTATAGGCAGGCTCGCCTGGCCTGAGCCCCACATAAAGGAGGGTACAGGAGGTGGGTAGGCTGTGCGGCGTCCACCCCCCAGAGTGCAGGTAGGGATATAAAGGAACAGCACCGTTTGATGTTGTACTCTGATATGTGTGTTGTTACCGTGCAGGGCAAAATGTTGTTTTAGAGTTTGTGCATAGTTTGTGTTGCACCACCCACACTTGAGCCAGTTTGAGGGCTTTGTTTATGTAGCTAGTGTAGCGGATGCACACTAGGTTAGAGTTAGGCCCTGCACGGCTGTTTCTCTTTGCCTCCTTACAGGGACCTGTAAGTGGAGAAGATCGGAGTACAAGACGTAGGACGTTGAGTAACATCCGTCTGTGTGTTCCTTCTGTGTTTGTCCCTATCTGTCTCCCTTCCTTCAGGGCGAACAGTGAGCCTTGCACACCGGTGCAAGGTAGAATTTCCACCTGGTGCGAGAGTGCCAATAGGTGAAATTCGGGCTCTGAGGCGTACGCCTGGGATGACCCTCACCTAGCCCGAAAGCGCTATTTCCCTCGGTTCCGGAGGGCGTTTCGGTCCACAGCCAGGAGGACGGCACTCAGCAATCTCCTTCCTCCTAGGTCATCGTGTCCGGGCCCGACTGAAGATTTCCAGGTCCGTTGAAGGTTCCGGTACCTGAAGGTGAGAGAGTGCGGCGCCTGGTAAGTGGTGAACCTACACCTGCACGGCAGCAGGCACTACACACACCGCGCCGCCACCCCTCTTACATTTTGGCATAGTTGGCAGGATCAAGGACCGCGGACACGATGTGGAACGTCCCCAAGAAGACCTCCGTGCGGACGGCTCCGGAACAGACCCACCCCCGGATGTGTGCAGACCAGAGCGACTGGGTGACGGTGTCTGGGGAAGACTTCCTGAAGATGGTGCAGCGGTCAGTCCAGCGTGGAAAGGAAGAGCGCCGGGAGAAAGGGCGCAAGAAGGCCGCTGTGACGCCCTGCAAGAAATGTCGGCAAATGGGGCACTTTGCCGACGAATGTACTTGGCGAGAGACATCCCCAAAGAAGGTGGTCCAGGAAGCGGACCGAAGATGTCAGAAGGACCAAGCGAAGAAAGAGTCCTGGTGTTTGCTCTGCGGAAACTACG
Organism: Pseudophryne corroboree; assembly: GCF_028390025.1. Lineage (NCBI taxonomy): Eukaryota > Metazoa > Chordata > Amphibia > Anura > Myobatrachidae > Pseudophryne > Pseudophryne corroboree. The sequence continues at coordinate 277,793,346 of NC_086453.1, forward strand.
GGCATGAGCATAACAGTTGTCCCTGGGATGAAGAGTGGAGCCAAGACGAGGGTGATTTCTGGTGTGAAAGCTGTGGAGATCTCCGACATCGGCTCCCGGAGTGTCCATGTACGGAGGGCAGGACAGACTACGAGACCACGGTGAAGCAGCTGACGGAGTCTCGTCAGCAACTTTGGGACCGGGTGGCTGCAGAACCCGTGTGCGCGCTCTGCGAGGCTAGGGGACATGCGCTTCCCGATTGTCCGTGGAATGAAGACCGGATGATTGCGGATGGTCGTGCCCAAAAATGGGAGGAGGAAACCAGAGAAATGGAGCGGAAGACCCTGCTTGAAGTTAGTTCGCAGGTGCCCATTTCCTCTGAGCCGGAACCAACGGGTGAAGATCCCTCAGTGAAGGAGGTGGCCAAGGAACCCGTCTTGGAGAAGGTGGCAGTGGCCCTCCCTTGTTGGAAGTGTCGGCGATCAGGACATTCGGCCAATGAGTGTCCCTGGGAAGATGCCGCGGACCTACTCTGCCCCAAGAAAGCGACCCCAGTAAGGCAGAATCCTTTCCCGCATAAGGCGGAGGTGGACGACTGGGAGGTGAAGAGACCACGCTGCGAGGAAAAGCGTGAAGACCCAGTGACTGGGACGTCCGGAATCTCCCCGCGTTGGAACTGTCCACGACCAGGACGTGTGGAACAGGTGTGTCCTGGGTACCAAGAGATGCCAGCAGAAGCGAAGGAGTACGCTGAGGAAGTAGAGATGCCAGCGGAAGCGAAGGAGTACGCTGAGGAAGTAAAGATGCCAGCGGAAGAGAAGTACGCTGAGGAATTGGAGGTGCCAGCGGAAGGGACTAAGTACGCTGAGGAGGAAAATAATCCCCTAGTTCAGGTATCGGTGGAGGAGGACTCGGACTACGGTGAGATGTCCGCCGATGAATCCCTCCAAGAGCAGATGGAGGACGACTCGGGCATCGGAAGTGCCGACGAGTGGGACTGGCAGGATCGGGTGGAGTCGTGCTCCCAGTTGATTGCCCTCCGTGAAGAGGAGGAGATAGTCCTGGAGCAAGAATACCTGCCGGAAGTGCCGAGTTGGACGGACGTACGGGGAGAGGATTGTGATGCCGTGGGAGGACCCGTTCCAGAGGAAGACATAGGACCTTTGGAGATGCCCCACGAGGAAATGCGACAGATGGTGGTTGTTGCCCGGGAGGAAACGGATGCCCCGGAGGATTCCGCTGTTGGGTGGTGGTCGGTACCACACCCTGAAGACAGGGACGATGCCCCAGACGATATGGAAGGCCAAGAGTGGGCGACTGTGTTCCCCCGTGGAGGAAGAGTCCCCTTGGGGGCCCACGTCGAGCGAACGTGAGGAGATGCCACTTCCCCAGAGGATCCACCGATGGAGGTCAGGAGGAACGAAGAGGAGTAATCCGGAACCGGTGGAGGAAGGATGTGGGGCCACAGTCTGTCCGGGCTGGGCCCTCGAATACAGCCTCGCCGGAGGGACCTTAGAATTCCCTGACCCGCGGACAATGGACGTCGTGGAGACCTTTGTAGGGACTACAAAGGAAAAAGGGGGGGGGAAATGTGGAGATGTGTCCTGTTCCCCCGGACACATCCTAGCTACAGCACGCAGGGGATCTGTGTCCCCTGCGGGAGGGCGTCTCTGACAGCGCTGGGACAGCTTGTCTGTCCCTAGCGCCTGTCAGTTTGCAAGAGCGGCGGGTGTCCGGTGCAGGGATTACACTTTTCCCTGCACTGGACCGGAGGCTGCGGAGGCGTTCAAATGTTGGCGCCCTCCGGGAGCCAATCACGGCTCCCGGAGCAGCGGCCAATCAGAGACGGGCGCGGCGAGCCAATCGGCGCTCGCCGCGTCATAGGCCCCGCCCCCGGCGTCTGACGTCAGATGCCGGGTGGGAGCCGAAGACCGAGGCCGCGCGGAAGAGTGCGGAAGAAGACGGGCGGGAGAAGAGAGAAGACGCCGCCAGGAGAAGAGGACGGGAGGCCGCGCCGAAGAGCGGTGAAGAGCTCCGGTGGCCGTTGAAGAGGCCAGAAGACGTTGGGCTCAAAAAGGAAGATGTCCAGCGGCGGCCAGGACGGGTCAGCGGCAGAAGAGGGCGCCGGAGACCCCCGGTGCAGGTGAGGCCTCAGTAGGCAACTTCCGCCCCCCTCCCCTTTTCCTCCCTAGACCATCAGGGACGGGCATTAGGCCCGGGGCACAGTTCAGGCACTAGGCCTGTGGCGCAGATAGGAGTTTGGGGGTCATCATTAGATTTGGTGGTTTGGGCGTTAGGCCCAAGCCACCTCAACAGCGCGGTAGGCGGGCATTAGGCCCGAGGGGCATAACAGGCAATAGGCCTGGGGAATATTAGAGGGCATTAGGCCCTAGTGTATTTTGGCAAATTAGGTGCATATAAGGTGACACTGGGTACTAGGCCCAGGTCACCCAATGAGTGACAAGTTAGGCGGGCGCTAGGCCCGTGGGTAATGTCGGGCCGCGGGCCCGTGCGCAAATAGGGGGCGATAGGCCCAGGCAATAAGAGGTTTCCCCCGAAGGTGAATAAGGGTGGCACTGGGCGCTAGGAGTACAAGACGTAGGACGGTGAGTAACATCCATCTATGTGTTCCTTCTGTGTGTGTCCCTATCTGTCTCCCTTCCTTCAGGGCGAACGTTGAGCCTTGCACACCGGTGCAAGGTAGAATTTCCACCTGGTGCAAGAGTGCCAATAGGTGAAATTCGGGCTCTGAGGCGTACGCCTGGGATGACCCTCATCTAGCCCGAAAGCGCTATTTCCCTCGGTTCCGGAGGGCGATTTGGTCCACAGCCAGGAGGACGGCACTCAGCAATCTCCTTCCTCCTAGGTCATAGTGTCCGGGTCCGACTGAAGATTTCCAGGTCCGTTGAAGGTTCCGGTACCCGAAGGTGAGAGAGTGCGGCGCCTGGTAAGTGGTGAACCTACACCTGCACGGCAGCAGGCACTACGCGCACCGCGCCACCACCCCTCTTACAACTGCACTATGCTTTGTTCCTGAAGGCTAAGTGCACATGGATGTTTGTGGTGTGAAGCTGCAAGCATATGGGGGTCTTTTCCAGTGTTGCACTGAAGCATGGAAATTGGTGTGACAGTTGGCAGCGAACAACCAGGATCAATCCCTTTGTCTATTTACTATTTGCTCAAATAAACTCCATTATTTGAGCAATGGAGGTCACCAGGTGCAAACATGGGAGTCACTTGGGGTAACTAATGCAGTAATAGAAGTAGTGAGAAGCAATAAGATATTCGATGGTAGGTAAAGGTAGCTGGTAGGTAAAGGTCATGGACAATGCGAAGGGGATGAGATTGAGGTGTTGAGGGGTCAAACACATGGGAAACAGGTCACAGTGGTGACTTACATTTGTATATGATTGATGGTGTGTGCCGCCTCTCACAGTCAGATTGAGTCGCCAGCGCACTAAAGGCTCCCTCGGTTTATTTACATGGCAGCATCGTTTGGGCAGGGCTTCGACAACCTAGGCACTCTGGAAAGAAAGAAAGGAGGAGAATCTGGCAACTGGATGACTTGAAATATTGAAAATAAATACAAGAGGTCCCAACAAGGCTGAGTTGTATTTACCACATGCAAAACTGGTAAAAGTGAAGAGATAAACTAAGCACAGCTGTGCAGTTATAGCACATGGAAGATTGTCTCTCTTCTTTAAAGTGTCCCTGAGTTTATTCACTAATGAGCCAGTAAGCTTTTTTATGCCATTTCTGAATAACAATGCAGCACAATAAATCTGCCATTGATGATACAACATTGACAATTGGAAGCAAACTATTGATGTTCATTTCTAGATAGAAGTTTGTATGCTGTAGTTGTGGCTTAGTTGTAGGTTATGCAATTTTCTGAACTCTAAACTAATTGTGATTGTAATCAAAATCCAGACGGCCACTGACCAACGGTCAATATCTCGACAAGGTCAAAATCCCGACATGGTCAAAATACCGACATTTACAATGTCGACAGGTCAAAAACTCGACATGAGTTTTTCATAATATTTTTTATTGAAACCGACTTGTTCATACTTTACCATCCCAGTGAACCTGGAGGGGGAATATAATAGTGTGCCGAGCGCACACTTATACGGTGTCCAAGTTAACCTATGTCAACATACACACCAAAAAACAATGAAAAACTTGTGTCTACTTTTTGACCAATAGCTTACTCCAAACACACACACAGTCCTGACTTTTGTCACAGATACGTGTGCATCCTGGGGGTGGTTCACACTTTTCACACCCCTCACCATAGCAATTGCACAGCCTGGAGGTGACCATTCTTTGGGAGTTCAGTATGAAATACCGGCAGTCGGGATGCTGACAGTCACATGGCGGACCGCAGCATCCCGACAATGAGGATCCCGACACAGGGCAGGGGTTAGTATTTTACCCCTCTCCTGGCCCCTACACTAACCCTTGGGGAGGGGTGTCAGCTAGGACTAATCTGTGGGGGGTGGCAGCTAGGACTAAAACTGAGGGGGTGGTGGCTATGGCTAACCACCCCCCTAGTGCCTAACTCCAACCCCAACAAATCCATAACCCTGGTACTCACTTTCGGAATTCTAGCGGTTGGTGTTTCATGACGGTCTCCCGAGTGGTGTCAGGAATCCGGCATCGGTCACATGACCACCAGCATCCAGACCGCTGGAATCCCGAATGCATCCCCTCTTTGGGCCTGATTCAGATTTGTATGCAATGCCGATGTTCACACAACTGAGTGATTATCGTCCAACTGCTCACGCACCACGATCGCACTTGCACACATGCCAAGGTACCTTTGTGATGTCGCTCACAGTGAGGATTTTATTGCAATGTGAGTAATAAGAAGGACCCTTTGGGGAAGTAATGGGGAGAGGCAGCATAAAACACAAGTGTGGCACGTTTCCGGGATGTGTCTCTGCCTACATCTGTGATCCCATACGCAGAAAACAAGGCAGCAGCCTCTCAGTTCTTGCGGGCAGTCTGCATGACTCATTCGAGAAGTCAATGTTCCTCACATCTGCATCGGTGCTATGTATGTGTACACAGTTGCTGAGGACTCTGCAGTGGAGCCGGTGGATGCCTTTATCCATTCGGCTGCTTCACTTTCAAAGTCTGGAACCTGTAAAAATTTAACCTGTTTAGGCTTTTGAGAACAAATTGGAATCAGGCCCTTTGGAATAGAGTGTTTCATTTTTTACAGCACTGCAGTGGCTAACACGTAAGCCCCTTTCACATCTCCAATGCCAGATCCCACCCGGGAATTGGAAACAGGTCCTTCCCGGGTGGGATCCGGTATTGGACCCTAACGGCAGGCTTCCTGACCTGCCAATATGCCAGGTCGGCTGCCATAGCGGCAGGGTGCGGAGCCAGCAGCTGGGGCGGAGGCGGTGCTGGCAGATGAGCTCATCTCCGCGCTACCTCTCCCTTTGTAGTGAATGGGTTTACACTGCCACTGACCTGGTATTCAGCCCGGGAATAACCCTTCTTATAACCCAGGTTGAATTACCGGGTCAGGTGACACGGGAATTCTCCATGGCCCCTTTCACATCTTATATTGCCAGGTTGATAACGGTTATTTTTGCAATGTGAAAGGGGTATAAGCAGGGCCGACTCCAGGCACGTTCGACTAGAGCGGCTGCGCGGGGCGCCACCCTTAATGGGCGCCGCGCACTGGCGCCGCCATCTTTGTGCCTGGAGCCAGCCTGCAGTGCTTCCTGGCCTAAACTTTAACTCCTGTGTACGCGGCTGTGCGGCACCGGCGTCTGACGTTAGCATAGCGCGCACACAGGAGTTTTAGAATAGCCGCCCGCGTCCTCGGCGGCACTCACCCTCACACCACCACCGCAGGTATAATGGAGTACTTTATTGATCGGGCACATTGTGGGGGCATATCTTGCACTGTGGGGGCATATCTTGCACTGTGGGGGTATATCTTGCACTGCATATCTTGCACTGTGGGGGCATATCTTGCACTGTGGGGGTATATCTTGCACTGTGGGGGTAATTATGTATCTGGAATTGTGGGTGCATATATGCACTGTGGGGGCATTTATGTATCAGGCACCGTAGGGGCATTGATGTATCTGGCACCGTGGGGGCATTGATGTATCTGGCACCGTGGGGGCATTTATGTATCTGGCACCGTGGGGACAATTATGTATCTGGCACCTTGGGGACATTTATGTATCTGGCACCGTGGGGGCATTTATGTATCTGGCACCGTGGGGGCATTTATGTATCTGGCACCATGGGGGCATATCTGCACTGTGGGGGCATTTATGTATCTGGCATTGTGGGGGCATATCTGGCACTGAGGGGGTGAGTTTTAGAAGAGCCGCCCGCGTACTCGGCGGCACTCCCCCTCCCACCACCGCAGGTATCATGGAGTAATTTATGGATCGGGCACTGTGTGGGGGCATTGTGGGGGCATATCTTGCACTGTGGGGGTAATTATGTATCTGGAATTATGGGTACATATCTGCACTGTGGGGGCATTTATGTATCTGGCACTGTGGGGGCATTTATGTATCTGGCACTGTGGGGGCATATCTGCACTGTGAGGGCATTAATGTATCTGGCATTGTGGGGGCATATCTGCGCTGTGGGGGCATTTATGTATCTGGCACTGTGGGGGCATATCTGCACTGTGAGGGCATTAATGTATCTGGCACTGTGGGGGCATTTATGTATCTGCACTGTGGGGGCATTTATGTATCTGGAACTGTGGGGGCATAACTGCACTGTGGGGGCATTTATGTATCTGGCACTGTGGGGGCATATCGGCACTGTGGGGGCATATCTGGCACTGTGGGGGCATTTATGTATCTGGCACTGTGGAGGCATATCTACACTGTGGGGGCATTTATGTATCTTGCACTGTGGGGGCATATCTGCACTGTGGGGGCATTTATGTATCTGGAACTGTGTGGCCATTTATGTAGCTGGCACTGCTGGGGGGCATGTCACGTGTAGCTGGCACTGCTGGGGGCATGTCACGTGTAGCTGGCACTGCTGGGGGCATGTCATGTATAGCTGGCACTGCTGGGGGGCATGTCATGTGTAGCTGGCACTGCTGGAGGGCATATCATGTCTGTTTGGCACTGCACATTATGTGTATCTGGCACTATACTGGAGACATTGTGTGTATCTGGCACTATACTGGAGACATTGTGTGTATCTGGCACTATACTGGAGACATTGTGTGTATCTGGCACTATACTGGAGACATTATGTGTATCTGACACCATACTGGAGACATTGTGTGTAAGGAACACTACTGTGGCTGTTATGTGTAAGGCTGCTAATTGTGTGCGTAGAGGGGGTGTGAAAATATTAGTTTATAGTTTGATGATATGAAGCTACGAGGCCACGCCCACTTTTCCAGGAGGCCACACCCACTTTTCCAGGAGGTCACACCCACTTTTCCAGGAGCGCGCGCACCTTCGGCGCGCGCATGGGGGTTGGGTGGGGGGCACTTTTACATTTTCTCGCTCAGGGTGCTAGTAGGCCTGGAGCCGGCCCTGGGTATAAGTAATATATTTTGTCTTCATGATTCATTTATGAGCATTTAAATGATTCCTTTTTAGATTATTAAATTATATGAATCTAGGTTAATAAGTGATAGAATCAGGAACAAAGCCTTTTGTACCAAGTGGAGTAGATCCCGGTGTAAGGGATGACAGCAAGAGTTTGAATCCTTCCCATTCATCCTTTAGAAACAGATCACCTTCATAGATGTAGATGGAGCAGAATAGAGAGAAGACAGCATGGATCGCTATTCAGAGAAATTGCGAATCGAGCGATTACTGAATGACTGCGCATGCGTAGCATTCGCATTGTGCATGCGTGAGGGGTAATAGTCACAGAAAATGCGCACAGATCATAATCGCAATGCAGCTGCTGTTTGACTGACAAGAGGCTGTCGTTTCTGGGCAGAAACCTGCCGTTTTCTGGGTGTCTCAGAAAAAACACAGGGAGTGGGGAGTGTCTCTGACGTCAGCGCAACCACTTCCAGGCCGTCTCAGTCACAGATTAGTGGCAGCTTCAGACCCACTCACATTTGCTCAGAAGTTAAAGTCTCTTCAGTGTTCCGGGAATTGCGTATGCATCTGCGAGTAGCTAGCAATCTGCGATGAGTTCTCAATTTTGCACTGGGCGTTTTTCTCTTCCTGTCGGGGCATCGCCTTTCTACTCGCAGACAACTGCAATTTCTCTGAATAGCGATCCATGCTGACCCTGAGAACAGTATTTACTAATCAGTCCTCACAACATGCACAGATTCCTAATGCAGCAGCAGATTGCAGCTCCAATCGTTGCCCAGAGTATAAGATTTGGAGGGTTTGCAGCGCTGAAATGGATCAGGTGAATTTTCAGACTGCAGAGCTTTTATTGGCTCCATATGAATATCCCATTGCTGTGATATAATTATAGAATAATTACAAAGAGGCTGGGACATAAAGATTTCATTGCTACAATAAAGAAAACACAGACTGTGAGCTGGTCTAATTACAAATGAATGTATGAGTCACCTTGGTGTTACCAGGGAGTACAGACATACAAATCCCTGTGACAGAAACAGAGAAAGCTACATTGTAAATGTGTTTATCTATATATCTGTATATCCAGATGTATTCTATATAGCTCATGTAATCTGCGTTATGCACGCCATTTACAGTGGTATCTAGCACACTAGTCAGAATAACCAGTGCCGTAACTAGGCATTTTAGTGCTGTGTGCAAGAAACGACATTGGCGCCCCCCCCCCCCCCCCATGTAAGATAGGGGTAAAAAATATATAGGGGCGTGGCTTCAAGGGGAAGGGGCATGGCCACAAAATAATAGCAATTCATACTACGGTACACAGTATTCTCCATTATTCAAATTACGCTGCACAGTAGTGCCACTACACCAGGTAGAGCCCCTTTTATACATTACAGTAGGCAGCGTCCCCCTTTTTACACATTACAGCAGACAGTCCCCCTTTTTACACATTACAGCAGACAGCGTCCCCTATTTTACACATTACGGCAGACAGCGTCCCCTTTTTTACGCATTACAGCAGACAGCGTCCCCTTTTTACACATTACGGCAGACAGCGTCCCCTTTTTACACATTACGGCAGACAACGTCCCCTTTTTTACACATTACGGCAGACAGCATCCCTCTTTTTTACACATTACAGCAGACAGCGTCCCCTTTTTACACATTACGGCAGACAGCATCCCCTTTTTACACATTACGGCAGACAGTGTCCCCATTTTTACACAGTACGGCAGACAGCGTCCCCCTTTTTACACATTACGGCAGACAGTGTCCCCTTTTTACACATTACAGCAGACAGCGTCCCCGTTTTTACACATTACGGCAGACGGTGTCCCCCTTTATACACATTGCAGCAGCCAGCGTCCCCCTTTTTACACATTGCGGCAGCCAGTCCCCCTTTTTACACATTGCGGCAGCCAGTCCCCCTTTTTACACATTGTGGCAGCCAGGCCCCCTTTTTACATATTACGGCAGACTGTGTCCCCCTTTTTACACATTGCGGCGGCCAGTCTCCCTTTTTACACATTACGGCAGCCAGTCCCCCTTTTTACACATTGCGGCAGCCAGGCCCCCTTTTTACATATTACGGCAGACGGTGTCCCCCTTTTTACACATTGTGGCAGCCAGTCCCCCTTTTTACACATTATGGCAGGCGGTGTCCCCGAGAGAGAGAGAGAAAGAGATATATATACTTACCATCTCCCCGCTGACAGGCTCCTCGTGCTGGCAGCTCCCTTGGTGCAGGCATCGGACAAGGAGGAGGAGGGAGGGGGACTGGAGCCGCAGCAGCGCTATTTCATTGGTAGTAAGCGCCACTGCAGCTGTCCCCTCTCCTTCCATATTGGCTGCCCGGCGCTGCTGTGTATGCTGGGATGGAGGAACCGCATCCACAGCAGCGCCGGGCAGCCAATACGGAAGGAGAGGGGACAGCTGCAGCGGCGCTTACTACCACTGAAATAGCGCTCCTGCGGCTCCAGTCCCCCTCCCTCCTCCTCCTTCTCCGCTGCCCGACGCTGCTCTCTCCTCAACAGCGCGGCGGCGCACGGCGCACACAGCAGAGGCGGCATGTAATGAGTCAATTTGAGTCATTACATGCCGCTGGCCGTGCGCCCTCAGGGCAACTGCGCTGTGTGCCAGGCCCACCTGGCACACACGTAGTTACGGCCCTTGAATAACCACACAGGATTTACAAGTGCTGTAGGCGTCTACAACTGTGACCACATTACATGCAAATCAGACTTAGGCCCAATGTATCAAATGTTTCCTATGCAATAGCTCAGCAACAAATCAAATACAAAAGATCGTGCTTTCTTGTCATCATCAGATTCAGTTGGTAATTTTTGGGCCACAGTGCCATTCTTAATAAGATAAAACAATAGAGTTGCCAAGAGGGGAACAGATAAGATCTGTTCAGTGGGGAAAGAGATCTTCTGAGAAGAGGGTGAGAGACAGTGGGAAAGATAGGCACACGCGCAGAGGATTCCTACCACTTGCCAGGAGTCTACTGCCAGAAAAGCCAGTGAGAGAGGGGGGCCCCCGAATGGAGGCTGTATATGGACCCTTCTCCCCCTTAATCCGCCGCTGAGCAGATGCACTGAGAGGGGAGGAGGGAGACTGATAGGAGATGTTTTGACTGGAATGGTAATGCAGCAGATCATGCACTAAAAGGGGGAGGAGCTGGGAAGAGAGACATGCAGGAGATGTACTGAGAGGGGGAGGGACAGACAGCAGCTATGAAGTGGGGAAACAGACATGCAGGAGGTGCATTGGCGTTTCTTTAATGGGTGCAATCTGTGCGGTGCACACGGGCCACTGGGTCCAGGGGGGCCCCACACTGCGCACACTGCACCCATATTAATACGTTACAGCTGTGGTGAAAGTATCCTCCAAAATGTCCGCTGCGCATGCTCAGTAGTGAAATCAGTATTCAGAACATGGAGGGAGCCATGTTTCCGGAGACCTGCACATGCGCAGTAGACTCCGGCATAATGCTGGAGACTAAAGCGCTGACGGGGCCCACCCGGAGTCTGCACAGGGGCCCCCTCCTCTGTTAAAACGCCCATTAAGAGGTGTACTGAGAGGAGAAGGGACAGACAGTAGCTATGCAGGGAGAAAAGAGACTTGCAGGACATGTTGGGAATAATGTGTGTGCAGGTGCAGTAGTATTGCAGAAGGTATGTACACATAAGTGGAATGTCCTGACACTGTGACAGCCCAATTGCTTAAACAGTAGGATGGTTTACTGAAGGTAGTAAGTACAGCCTAAAGGGGGGTACACACGTAGCGACGTGTACAGAAATGTGTGCCGAGTGATCTAGCACAGAACGTTCAGCACACAAGATGTGTGCTGAGCGAGGAGGGGGGGACGGGACGCTCACTTCTCCCAGCGGTGCAGTGAGTGATCTAACTAGATTTGGCCTGTATGCAGACCAATCTAGAACTGGTGATAGCGACACGTGGGGCCGTGCATCGCTATGGGGCATACACATGAAGAGATGTATGCTTCATTTCTAAGCAATCTAGTCAGATTGCTTAGAATGTAAGCACACATCGCTACATGTGTATGCCCCATTAATCACTGTGATGCACTGGTTAGAGATATAGGGGTATATGCAATTCCGGGCAAATTGCGGCACTTTTTCACCCGTTTTTAAATTCGACACAATTCGACCGTCGAATTCCGGCCGGCGGGTGCCGGAATTCGAATTATTCAATAAAAAATGGATTCGACAGTCCCGCTGTCGAAAAACGGACCAATTGACGGATTTTGAATCGACTTTTCAGACGGTACAAAAAACGGTAAAAAACCCGAAAAAAAATTGCGTGGGGTCCCCCCTCCTAAGCATAACCAGCCTCGGGCTCTTTGAGCCGGTCCTGGTTGCAAAAATACGGGGAAAAAATGACAGGGGATCCCCCGTATTTTAACAACCAGCACCGGGCTCTGCGCCTGGTCCTGGTGCAAAAAATACGGGGGACAAAAAGAGTAGGGGTCCCCCATATTTTTTGTACCAGCACCGGGCTCCACTAGCTGGACAGATAATGCCACAGCCGGGGGACACTTTTATACCCCTCCCTGCGGCCGTGGCATTAAATACCCAACTAGTCACCCCTGGCCGGGGTACCCTGGAGGAGTGGGGACCTCTTCAATCAAGGGTTCCCCCCCAGCCACCCAAGGGCCAGGGGTGAAGCCCGAGGCTGTCCCCCCCATCCAAGGGCTGCGGATGGGGGGCTGATAGCCATGTGTAAAAATGAAAGAATATTGTTTTTTTGCCGAAGAACTACAAGTCCCAGCAAGCCTCCCCCGCAAGCTGGTACTTGGAGAACCACAAGTACCAGCATGCGGGGGGAAACGGGCCCGCTGGTACCTGTAGTTTTTCTGCAAAAAAAATACCCAAATAAAATCAGGACACGCACACCTTGACAAGTACAACTTTATTACATACATGCCGACACATACATACTTACCTATGTTGACACGATGTTCGGTCCACTTCTCCAAGTAGAATCCATGGGGTGCCTGAAAAGAAAAGATAATTATACTTACCTAAATCCAGTGTCCAGTGATATTTGTAATCCACGTACTTGGCTAAAAAAAAAACGCATACCCGATCCACACGGACTGAAAGGGGTCCCATGTTTACACATGGGACCCCTTTCCCTGAATGCAGAGACCCCCCGTGACTGCTGTCACAGAGGGTCCCTTCAGCCAATCAGGAAGCGCCACGTCGTGGCACTCTCCTGATTGGCTATGCGCGTCTGAGCTGTCAGACGCGCATCGCACAGCCCCTCCATTATAGTCAATGGTGGGAACTTTGCGGTCAGTGGTGAGGTCACCCGCGGTCAGCGGCTGACCGCGGGTAACCTCACCGCTGACCGCAAAGTTCCCACCATTGAAACTAATGGAGGGGCTGTGCGATGCGCTGTCTGCCAGCTCAGACACGCATAGGGAATCAGGAGAGTGCCACGACGTGGCGCTCCCTGATTGCCTGAAGGGACCCTCTGTGACAGGAGTCACAGGGGGTCTCAGCATTCGGGGAAAGGGGTCCCATGTGTAAACATGGGACCCCTTTCAGTGCGTGGTCCGGGTAATGTGTTTTCTTTTTTTGCCAAGTACGTGGATTACAAATAAAAGACCAGGACACTGGATTTAGGTGAGTATGTAATTTTATTTTCAGGTACCCCGGACGTCGACAGACGGAGACGTGGCCAGAGTCGGCATGTCTACATAGGTAAGTATGTGTGTGTCGGCATGTATGTAATAAAGTTTTACTTTCACGGTGTCTGTGTCCTGTTTTTATTTGGTTGTTTTTTTTGCAGTATAACTACAGGTACCAGCGGGCCCGTTTTACCACCGTATGCTGGTACTTGTGGTTCTCCAAGTACCAGCTTGCGGGGGAGGCTTGCTGGGACTTGTAGTTCTGCTGCAAAAAACAATATTCTTTCATTTTCAACAAGGCTATCAGCCCCCCATCCGCAGCCCTTGGATGGGGGGGACAGCCTCGGGCTTCATCCCTGGCCCTTGGGTGGCTGGGGGGGGACCCCTTGATTGAAGGGGACCCCACTCCTCCAGGGTACCCCGGCCAGGGGTGACTAGTTGGGTATTTAATGCCACGGCCGCAGGGAGCGGTATAAAAGTGTCCCCCGGCTGTGGCATTATCTGTCCAGCTAGTGGAGCCCGGAGCTGGTACAAAAAATACGGGGGACCCCTACTCTTTTTGTCCCCCGTATTTTTGGCACCAGGACCGGACGCAGAGCCCGTAGCTGGTTCTAAAAATACGGGGGATCCCCTGTCATCCCCCCCCCGTATTTTTACAACCAGGACCGGCTCAAAGAGCCCGAAGCTGGTTATGCTTAGGAGGGTGGATCCCACGCATTTTTTTTTTCAGGTTTTTAACCCATTCCATAAAAAATTTTTTTTAAAAATAATATATAAATAATAGTTGTGCCTCCTAAATAGACAAACCAAGTACCTAATCCCTTCTAATATAAATAGATATGCTATTAGCAATAAAAAAAACATAAAAAAACATGTTTTTAAATTTTTTTATTACATTCCGCCAGCAAAGTGAGGCGGATTGAAAATGACGAATTTACTGTCGAAAAGCACTGTTGGCGAATTTACATTGTTCAATTGAATATACTTTTGTCGAAAAGCCGCATTTGTACCATTGCAGAAATGTCGAATTTGTCAAATGTCGAATTTCAAAAAGTCGAATTTGAAAAGTCAGTTTTTTTTGACGAAAAGTACTGTATTGCATTGTCAATTTTTTTGGGGGGGCAAAAAAGTCCCGTTTTTCGACATTTTCGGGAATTCGACCGCAATTGCATATACCCCATATCGGAGCGGGGTTGATTGAGCTCACCAGCCAATATCTATATATAGAAGTCATAGGTAGCAGTGCAGGGATGCTGGAACAGCAGTAATCTCAGGTAGTTGCATTGTCTCACTGGAGCTAAGTAGGAGATGTCTGTTTCCCACCACGTCACTCCTACACAGTGGCAAAATGGTGTCACGCATGTGCATTGCTAGCTATGGTGGTCATCTTGGTAAGGGAATGATGCCTCCCCTCAGAACCCAACATGGAGTATGCACAGTAGCGCACCCCTCTATCAACAAGGGAAAGACAGGCAGTAGTTATGCAGGGGGAAAAAGAGACATGCGGGATATGTACTGAGAGAGAGTGGGGTATAGGACAGCCACATAGGAGCCATGTACAGTAGGTGTTATGTAAAGGCAGGAACCTTTGGATTTTTAAGCTGCCGTGGAGTATTCTGATGATAAGATCCTTAGACTTGCAAGATGCCGTGGAGTGCTCAGATGATGAGATCCTTGGACTCCGGTACTATTTGGGTGAGACTCCAAGAGCCCTTAAGAGGCGTTTCACCATTAACAACCCCTTGCTGTTCCCTTAGTGCTTGTTGCGCACACCGGCACTTAGGGGGCCCCCTCAATTTAATTCATCCAGCAGTAGGAGCTGGATGAATTAAGTCGAGATGGGATGGGACTTCAGTACCATTGGAGTTGCAAGATCCATCCATACCTGAGGTCACAGAGAGGTGGAGCAGGACGTATGGAGATGCAGACCAACCAGTAACTCAGAGACGGCTGTGATTTAGCTGTGCCGGGTATGAGAAGTCAGACCGGAAACATTGAACAGTAGTAACTTGGGCTAGCAGGGTACTAGCAGACAACTCCGGTGTGCAAGCATGGCTTTTACTAGAACCAGCAGGATGACAACAGGCAACCCAGGAGTGCAAGGATTTACCAAAGCATGGCCTAGTAGGATGTTTGGAGACAGATCTGGTGTGTAGGATTGACCAAAACTTGGCCTTGCAGGATGTCAACAGACAGGTCAGGAGAGCAGGATTAATTGAAGCTTTGAGAAGCTTCAAGAATCAATTTGAAGCTTCAAGAGGTTGTTAGCGGACTGACCAGGTGTGCAGGATTAACTGAGGCTTGACCTTGCAAGATGTCAGCAGACAACCCAGATATGCAGGATTAGCTTAGTCTTAGCCATGCTAGATGTTAGCAGACAATACAGGTGGGCAGGATTTTCTGAGGTTTAGCCTTGCAAGATGTTTACAGACAATCCAGGTGTGCAGGATATACTGAGGCTTGGCCTAGCAAGATGTCAGCAGACAGACAGACAGACAGACAGACAGACCAGGTTTTCAGGAAAAGCTGCGATTGACAGACGGAGCCAGGAAGTTCCAAAGTACTAAACAGAGCAACAAGTGCTCCCGCAGTAACTGAGGACAATAACCGGCAAGGTCAGGCAGAAGTGTCAGCAAGATAAAGATATGAAGAGCCAGTCTGTAGGCCAGCTAAGAAGAGCCTCCTCTCATTGCTAATTCAGTGCTGCACGTTCCAGATAACGGCCCACAATCCCCCATGGCCACCCGGTGTTCCCACTGCCTGGGCGACCATCGAGGAAACTGCTGGAAGGAATTGCTGTGACGTCCCGGTTGTCTAACAACGACCGGGACTAGCGCCAAGCCACCGCAGTGGCTCGTAACAGTAAGGTTGGAGAGAGAAATGCAGGAGATGTACTGACAGAGAGGAAAGAAAGGAGAAAAGGATGAAGCTGTGGAGACAGACAATAGGCAGGATACTTACAGAGAGGAAATTTGTTTTTGTGCCATGGACCGATTTCATATATCACATTAATAATGAGAATAGATTACAATTATTAATAGTTGTAGTGTCAGTGGAAAAGATCAAATTGCACTCAGCCAATCAGAAGTGCCTGTTGATCATCATCAGTGAATATTTTGCAAATTTGAAATACCTTACTACTGATGGTGTGGAATTAGTGCAGGTTGTAGTTACCATGCTTCTTTGTTTGGTGACAACTTCCAACTCAGACCACGTCACAACAAAGAGGTAAGGGTTCCCCCAAACACAGTAAATGCTCAACCAGACTAGCATGCACAAGAATAAAATATTTAATTTAACTGATGCATTATTGTGCATAAGACATGCCCTTACTGCACCCACGATACAATTACACACTGCTACCTTCCTGATTCCACATCTCTAAGGCCTGGGGGTTGGTTGCTATGAGAATTTGAAAGCTTCAGTTTTAAATTTGTGTCACATGGGGAAGCTTGTAGTGAAGAGGGGTACTACTGCAAAGTCTCCAACAAAATGGCTACCTTAGGGAAACTTCATTCCCTAACCAAAATAGCCACCAATGGTGTATGTACACTTGCACGGCAGAATCTTGCGACTGTGTAGGAGCAACACGGTAGAGGAAGTACATCCTCATCTTAGCTCCTGAGACCCACGCCATCACTATGCTATTATCGCTGTTTCAGAACCCTGCACCGCTACCTTGTAAGAAGACCATCATGAGCTGGTGAACTGCCTACACCACTGCTCTGCTACAGGTTCCGCCCCATCACTGATCCAGTGTAACAGTGAGTACTGCTGTACAGTCACTTGAGCCAATAAACAACTAAGCCTGGTTAAGTCACTGGACTGATCATTGCCTACACAATAACCACTGGTGAGTACAGTACTCTCCTTCTCCACAAAATTGCACACACATACCCTACACCTTTTAGTCCTGCATCTCCATTCTCAAGTGGTCGTATGCAGGGGCGGATTGGCCCACCAGAACACCATGACAGATTCCGATGGGCTGGTCCCATATCCCCCTCAGACAGGCCGATTCACACTCAGGCTGGGCTGGCTCACACTGCTTCCAGTACTTGTGGTTCATTGGAATGTAATCCGGAAGTTAGGCTAGCGGGCACTTCCAGGTGCCACTAGCCATGAAAAGTGGTGAAGCTGTTCTACCAATGGGGGACCTTGAGAAAGTTAACCAGCCCAGCAGCATCCTCTCCCTGGCCCCGGCCAAAGGTCTCTTCAACGAGCCCGGCCCAGGAGCAGCAGCATAGCGATGGTCGGAGCCGGGTTCAATGCACCCGCTGCCACCCCAGCTCCCGCACTCTCACTGAACTGGCCAGAGCGGCGACTGAGCACTGAAGGGGACCCGGCAGAGAGGTTATTTTTAATTACATTATTTGCATTATCATGTTGGTGTAAGGGTTAGGGCTTCCTCAGTCACAGTGTATAGTTTGGGGACTGGACAGTAGCAGGATGTATCTTGTTCTCAGGATGCCAGCTGACCAGGCAGCACTCACAGCCAGCCCTGGGACAATCTCTAATGCAACGTCCTTCAGCCCTATAGCTGCCCAATGTCTGTCCATGATGATGGGCCTATTTATGCGGTGTCTATGTATGTAATGCTGTGGCTATGTATGTAATGGAGTGGCTATGTATGTAATGTGGTGCTAGTCGTATAATGTGGTGCTATACGTGTAGTGCGGTGCTATACCTGTAATGTTGTGCTATTCGTTTTATGTGGTGCTATTTGTGTAATGCAGTGCTATACGTGTAGTGCTATACATGAAATGCGGTGCTATACGTGTAGTGCGGTGCTATACCTGTAATGCGGTGCTATACGTGTAGTGCGGTGCTATACCTGTAATGTTGTGCTGTTCGTGTTATGTGGTGTTATTTGTGTAATGCAGTGCTCTACGTGTAGTGCTATACATGTAGGGGGTCATTCCGAGTTGATCACTAGCTGCTGTTGTTCGCAGCGCAGCTATCAGGCTAAAAAGCGGCACTTCTGCGCATGCGTATAGGCCGCAATGTGCACGCGCAACGTACTTTCACAACAAACGATGCAGTTTCACACAAGGTCTAGCAATGCTTTTCAATCGCACTGCTGGCCGCTGAGTGATTGACAGGAAAGAGGCGTTCCTGGGAGGTAACTGACCGTTTCCAGGGAGTGTGCTGAAAAATGCAGGTGTGTCAGATACAAAGGCAGGCGTGCCTGGGAAAATGCGGGCGTGGCTGGCCGAACGCAGGGCGTGTTTGTGACGTCAAAACAGGTACTAAATAGTCTGAAGTGATCGCAAGCTAGGAGTAGGTCTGGAGCTACTCAGAAAGAGCTCGAAAATATTTTGCAGCTGTTCTGCGATCCTTTAGTTCGCACTTCTGCTAAGCTAAGATACACTCCCAGAGGGCGGCGGCTTAGCGTTTGCACGGCTGCTGAAAGTAGCTAGCGAGCGATCAACTCGGAATGAGGGCCTTAATACGGTGCTATACGTGTAGTGCTATACATGTAATGCGGTGCTATACGTGTAATGTAGTGCTATACGTGTAATGCAGTGCTATTTGTATAATGTGGTGCTATTCATGTAATAATGTGGTGGCTATGTATGTAAAATGGTTGCTATGTGCTACTATGGGCCCCAGACCTCAGAGAGGGCACCTTCCCTGTCACAGTTACATATGTTATATATAGGGGTGTAGCTACCATAGGTACCAGTGCAATGCCTCACCTACTGGTGTGATCTCCACCTCCTGTGACAAGATCCTCCTGCAGGTGAGGTGACTGCCTACCAGAGCAAAGCCTCACCCACCGGTGTGATCTCCATCTCCTGTGACACGATCCTCCTGCTGGTGCTGTGACTGCCTACCAGTGCAATGCCTCACCCACCGGTGTGATCTCCATCTCCTGTGACACGATCCTCCTGCTGGTGCTGTGACTGCCTACCAGTGCAATGCCTCACCTACTGGTGTGATCTCCACCTCCTGTGACATGATCCTCCTGCTGGTGCTGTGACTGCCTACCAGTGCAATGCCTCACCCACCGGTGTGATCTCCATCTCCTGTGACACGATCCTCCTGCTGGTGCTGTGACTGCCTACCAGTGCAATGCCTCAGCCACCGGTGTGATCTCCACCTCCTGTGACATGATCCTACTGCTGGTGCTGTGACTGCCTACCAGTGCAATGCCTCACCCACCGGTGTGATCTCCTCCTCCTGTGACACGATCCTACTGCTGGTGCTGTGACTGCCTACCAGTGCAATGCCTCTGCTACTGGTGTGATCTCCACCTCCTGTGACATGATCCTACTGCTGGTGCTGTGACTGCCTACCAGTGCAATGCCTCACCCACCGGTGTGATCTCCACCTCCTGTGACATGATCCTACTGCTGGTGCTGTGACTGCCTACCAGTGCAATGCCTCTGCTACTGGTGTGATCTCCACCTCCTGTGACATGATCCTACTGCTGGTGCTGTGACTGCCTACCAGTGCAATGCCTCACCCACCGGTGTGATCTCCACCTCCTGTGACATGATCCTACTGCTGGTGCTGTGACTGCCTACCAGTGCAATGCCTCACCCACCGGTGTGATCTCCTCCTCCTGTGACACGATCCTACTGCTGGTGCTGTGACTGCCTACCAGTGCAATGCCTCACCCACCGGTGTGATCTCCACCTCCTGTGACACGATCCTACTGCTGGTGCTGTGACTGCCTACCATGCTGCATTAGCCTTGCTTACTACCACTGAGGGTAATGCTAACAGTTTGCTTAAGCCCAATTTGTGTTGGGCCCCGCTTATAGCTGACTTACTCCAACCTACATGAGGCCACTTTTCATATATTTCCAGGACCACTTTATGTTCCCAATCCGCCCCTGTCTGGCATGGAAGAAATGTGAATGATAAATCAATGTAAATGTACCAGGAGGTATTGACAAGCCTTTATGACGTTATCTTATACTGTGAATTTCTTACCTTGTTTCCAAGACAAATAATTAATTTAACTTGTTAATTAAGTGAAAGGAAGACATGATATTTTCCCAGGAGATTTATCAAGCCGTGGAGAGAGATAAAGTTGAGTATTTGCCCAAATCAAATGAAGCTTCTAACTACAGGTATTATTTCATGTACTGTGCTAGATAAGTGACAGAAGATGATTGGGAGGTTTGGACATCTGCACTTTATCTCTCTCCAAGGCTTGATACATCTCCCCAAGAGTGCTGTATATGAAAAATATGTCTGGCTGCTATACAGCAGGCCAGGAGCACCAGCAGGACAGTAGAGTAACAGTCATATCAGTAATAATTTGCAGACTCTGTGAAATTAGCATTCAGTAAAGACGGGAGACTCAGTCAATGAATACATAAAACATTTTTTAGTTTATGTTAAAATATAATAAGTTTATTAAGTGGAATATTTAATAAATAATATTTGGGAGACATCTCCAAAAACAGTCAGTTTGGGGGCTGCCCACAAATATTAACCAGCCCCTGAATGTATGTATTGGGGACTGCAATGGATATTTGAGATATCTATTGCGTTCCTCCTATTTTGAACACAAAAGCAGCCACCAAAAGTTTCTACGGCAGATGGTAAACTGTGATACTCACCAAGCTCCAGAATGCAAAGTATTTCTGAGCTTGGCCCAGCAGCTAATGCCATTTCTAAATGGCTTTTGTAGCCTGTGGTCTACATTATACAATAATTCCCAGGAGAAGGATCCTTGGGATCCCTCTGCATTAATGTCTGCTCTCACATACGCAGTCTGACAATTGCACATGGGAACTAGCGCAGCCGGGGTCTAAACCCAGAAGTAAAGTGATCGCATTAGCAATTATTTTACTTCTTATACATTGCAGGGATGGGCATGAGAGTGGTACTCATTATGGCATAAAAGCTACACCTCTGGACTCATGAAGAGTCATCCTTCAGCACTCAGGAGAGGAAAACCCCCTTGGGGGGAAACCTCTGGGGAACCATGGCCTCAGGATCGCCCTACCCTCTGGGCATTAAGAGGTGTACTAATAGAGGGGTCAGTATGCTATCGCAGCGCATGGGATCCCGGTGGTTGTCATACCGATGCCTGGATCCCAGTACAGAAAAGACCGACAGGGGTAAGGGGTGTTCTCGCCTCTCCCCACCCCCCTAAACCTGCCTATCTGCCATCTAACCCTAACCTCCCCCCTTTGTGCCTAACCCTCCCGCAGAGGTGCCTAATCCTAACCTCCATCCCTGCTGCCTAAACCTAACCCTCTCTTCCCAGCAGCCTAACCACTCTTGGGGGTGCCTAACCCACCCTACCCACAGCCTAACCCTAACTTACCCCCACCCACAGCCTAACCCTATCCTCCCCCCACCCACAGCCTTAACCTAAACCCCCGCCTGATGCCTAAACCTAACCCCCCACCTGCTGCCTAAACCTAACCCTCTCTTCCCAGCAGCCTAACCACTCTTGGGGTTGCCTAACCCACCCTACCCACAGCCTAACCCTAACTTACCCCTACCCGCAGCCTAACCCTATCCTCCCCCCACCCACAGTCTAAACCTAAACCCCCGCCTGATGCCTAAACCTAACCCTCTCTTCCCCACAGCCTAACCACCCCCGGTGGTGCCTAACCCTAACCAACCCTACCCGCTGCCTAACCCTATCCTCCCCCCACCCACAGCCTAAACCTAACCCCCCGCCAGAAGCCTAAACTTAACCCTCTCTTCCCCACAGCCTAACCACCCCCGGTGATGCCTAACCCTAACCAACCCTACCCGCTGCCTAACCCTATCCTCCCCCCACCCACAGCCTAATCCTAACCCCCTGCCTGATGCCTAAACCTAATCTCCCCGCCTGATGCCTAAACCTAACCCTCCCTTCCCTGCAGCCTAACCACCTCCGGGGGTGCCTAGCCCTAACTAACCCTACCCACTGCCTAATCTTATCCTCCCGGCACCTGCAGCCTAACCCCTCGACCTGATGCCTAACCTTCTCCCTCTCCTCACCTCCCTTACCCTGCCTGTCCGCAGTCTAACCCTAACCTCCCCTTTGTGCCTAACCCTCCCGCATAGGTGCCTAATCCTAATCTCCGTCCCTGCTGCCTATACCTAACCCCCCTTGCCCAGCCCTAAACCTATGATCGTGGGGATATGGGCGTCGGTATCCTTGCCCATTCGGAGTTCCAACGTCGGGATTCTGAAGAGTGTCGGCATCCCAGTGTCAGTATTCTGACTGCCGTAAACCCGACAGCCGGCATCTTTACCACATCTCCTAATAGGTAATGCATATGTCCCAACATTTGGAGCATGTGTCCGCAGCTCACCTCCCAGGGCAGCTATTCAGGGATCACCCACTGCGCGTAGACGAAGAGGAAGAGATGAAAAATCATTGTTAGTGGATGAACAATCAGAGAGACAAACTGCAAACAGTGGTGTAGTTGTGTAGAGAGAGATCTCTCTATGTAAATATGTTACTCTAACTACTGAGGACATGGAAAATACCTAAAATAAGGACAATTATCCCAAAGGGCCCATTGTTTTTATACAATACACACATTGGGGGGATAAGTTCTCTCTTATAGTAATTAGTGGGTACCTTCAGAAAAGAAATTTGACCAGTAAATAATAAAAGCTATAAATTGCTAACATTTAGGGGTCAATCCAATTAGGTACGAGTTACCATTGCTGCAACGTTTCAACAGCATCCAAACTCACACCCTTCACCCTTCAGTCTATGGGGCTACCGGAAAGTGCGGCTGTTGTAAGACAAACTCGCACCTAATTAAACTGACCCCTTAGTTATTAAATGTGATAAAATTGTAAAATATAATGGTGTAATTGTGGGCCTGATTCAGTTGTGGTTGTTGAAGCGATCGCTGCTGCAATCTTGCCGTTCACAATTGCATCTTGAGTCTGAGCAGTCGTAGGCTGAGCAAGTCTCCTAGACACAGGGGGCTCTCCAGCAGCAACACAGGTTGCAATGGGTAATTTATGCACGCACATGGAACGGCGTTTGAACGGACCTGACACGGCTGTATACAGTTAGCCACCCCCGTTACCACCTCAAACGCTGACTTCCTGTCAATCACTTTGCGATGGGATCCTCTATGTGAGCTTGATTTCATTTCATGCGCAGTGCAGCTTACACGCATGCACAGTGAAAAAGCATTGAGCCACTTGGTGCAACAGCAGCTCTGCGTCCGCATCTGAATCAGGCCCCCTGAGTGGTAAGGAGAAGGACTCTAGGGAAAGGACTATGTCACCTTCATTATATGTAAAGATAGGGAAACAGTCACTTGTTACAGCTCCAATTCACATCATTTATACCATTCTGTACCATTTCATCATTTGGTTATTCTATGGGGGAGATGTATTAAGCCCTGCAGAGTGATAAAGTGGAGAGAGGTAAAGTACCAGCCAATCAGCTCCTAACTGCCATGTTACAGGCTGTGTTTGAAAAATGACAACTAGGAGCTGATTGGTTGTTAGTTTATCTCTCTCTACTTTATCACTCTCCCAGGCTTTGTACACCTGCCCCCAGTTCATTGATATACTGTAAATGTCAGCCATTTTACTATCTCCCCCAATCTGTATTGTTCTTCCCCCGATCTCTATGTTCTGTATCATGCTCTCCCCACCCTTCCTGTTTTTCTGTATTACAGTATGTTCTACATCTTGCAACCCCCAAAAGTGTATGTCCTTCCTCTATATGTCCTATAGAGTACGCCACAATTTCTATGTTTTTGTATTGTGCCCCCACTCCATCTGTATGTGCTATACCAAGTTGCCCCCTTCTGCATGTTTTGTATTGTCTGCTCTCCCTCACTATAGACCCTATGTTTTGTACTGTTCTCTCAATACCCCGCACCACACACACAATTACACAAGTATGGTAACTTACCTCCTGCATGCTATTCTCCAGTCACTAATTCCTCTGCGACCCCTCCCGTCGTCTTCAACTGACACTTTGCAGATCTCTTTGCCGGTCACCCGACACTCTGCAAATCTCTTTGCCAGAACTTTGCCAAATGATGATCTAAATAACTAGAATTTCCTGGTCAGACATACTATATGTATAATTATACTACATTTTGTTACATACTTTCATTTTTATTCATTTGCAGTTTATTTATTTTATTAACTTTTTGTCCAAAACCTAAGATCCTTTCTCACAGAGACCCAAGTTATCTGCTCCAGGTCTTCCCTAGTGCTAGGACCATGGCCCTCATTCCGAGTTGTTCGCTCGTTAGTGGTTTTCGCAATGGAGCGATTTGTCGCAAACTGCGCATGCGCAATGTTCGCAGAGCGCATGCGCTTAGTTATTTTACTCAAAAGTTAGGTATTTTACTCACGGCATAACAAGGAGTTTTCATCGTTCTGGTGATTGGAGTGTGATTGACAGGAAGTGGGTGTTTCTGGGCGGAAACTGGCCGTTTTATGGGTGTGTGCTGAAAAACGCTGCCGTTTCTGGGGAAAACGCGGGAGTGGCTGGAGAAACGGGGGAGTGTCTGGGCGAACGCTGGGTGTGTTTGTGACGTCAAACCAGGAACGAAACTGACTGAACTGATCGCAGTGGCAGAGTAAGTCCCGAGCTACTCAGAAACTGAAAAGAAATTTCTATTCGCAATTATGCGAATCTTTCGTTCGCAATTCTGCTAAGCTAAGATTCACTCCCAGTAGGCGGCGGCTTAGCGTGTGCAAAGCTGCTAAAAGCAGCTAGTGAGCGAACAACTCGGAATGAGGGCCCATGTTAGTATCATACACTGGGCCTAATTCAGACCTGATCGCAGCAGCAAATTTGTTCTCTAATGGACAAAACCATGTGCACTGCAGGTGGGGCAGATGTAACATGTGCAGAGAGAGTATGGTAACTTACTTCCTGCATGTTATACTCCAGCCGTTGCTACATCTGCGACCCCTCCCGTCGTCTTCAACTGACACTTTGCAGATCTCTTTGCCGGTCACCCGACACTCTGCAAATCTCTTTGCCAGATGATCTAAAAAACACAAAAGACTATCATTAAACATAGTACTAGTTTAAGTACAATAAAATATCCATGAGTCAACCAGTTTCCCAATTTTCCTTAAACCAAACAAGATACTTTCAAAGTTATCAATATCCCATGTATCTGTTTTATTAACTTTTTCATCCCAAAGCCACGATCCCGCCTCATAGAGACCCAGGTTATCTGCATCCCCTGCATGTGTGCTTATCCTCCATACTGCCCTCGTTATTCCTGTTACACTACATTTTTATTCCAAAATATATTGTTCCTTCCTGCGCTTCTCCTATTTATGTGTCCTTGTACCTGTATTCCCTGTTCTGTCTATCTTGTCTTGCCTTTCAGCTGACTATACTGCACTCTGTCTTCCTTACCCCTCTCCATCATATCCTGCTATGTAGGACTCACCTCCTCCTACCTGTCTTCCTGCATGGAAACTGGAAACATCAGCAGCTGTAGATAGAATGTTACAGGAAGAAGCATTGTGATGTCACGGGCTAGTGATGTCACATGCTAGGTGTGATGTCACAGTAATCAGCAGCAAAGCTACAGAGTTACAGCTATCTTACATATACATTTTCTACATCAATTACAACTGGATATACACAAGTTTCTAGTTTTAAAAAAATGAAACTAGTGCAGAAAATTAAGTATAAGGCAATGTTGTACAGAGTGCCTCAATATATAGGTAAAGGGAAAATATAAGTGACAGGCATTTCTAGACTAAATCACCACTTATATTGTGTGTGTGTGTGTGTGTGTGTGTGTGTGTGTGTGTGTGTGTGTGTGTGTGTGTGTGTGTGTGTATATATATATATATAGAGAGAGAGAGAGATAGCTAAACCATACTATCCCATTAAACCAGGAAACTCACAAATTATACAGTTTCTGTGGCTGGCTGACCTCAAGTCTGCATTTCACCTGGTTTAATCAGCCACAGAACCTGTGTAACCCATGAGCGTATAAAGAGGAGAAGAAATAAGAGTTGTCTTTTTTGTGGCGCACTATAAATGTATTATTCAATACCAGCGTATATAAAACTGTAAGGCGGGCCCACAAGGTGACATTCACAGGGAATGGGTAATGACATCCATTCGACTTGTTCACACCCACTGGACGTGTTGGAAAGAGGTTGAGTGGACAGTGAGCATGGCTGTGCCCTGTGGCACCACGTGGCACCATTGCACCGACAGCTGGACTGCTGAGAACGGAATCTGGAGGGTACATACAGTAACTTTTTGGTTTTCATTTCATCTCATGACACTTCACCCAAAGCTACTCTTCTGGTTATCCTATCAACTAGGCCAACAATGAAGGTGACTCCATAACATTTCTTCCATTGTTTTTCCGTGTCACAGAAACATTGCATGTGTGTTACAGGTGACCATCCTAATCATCTCTCCTTCACTTCACAGTAATGTCATTGTTACTGATACATTATTTGGATCAAGCATCAAAAGGAAACTTAGATATAAGAGTCTGGCCGGCATATCACTTATTGCATGACGACCTTGTGCCTGAGCTGTACTGTATGTAGATGGAGCATTTGGTTTTGCTAATGACTTACATAGACTCCATAAGAGGGCATGCCGACATAGCATATTGTTGAATGTTAACATGTATGATCTTAAACTCCATCTATAAATGTTCTGTTGCGAGACTTCCAATATGCTCAGAATATTTCTCTTGTGGCAGATGATTTAGTATAAACTAGCTGGAGCACTCGGCGTTGCCCCGTATTTTAAGAATGTCCGTTTACAAAAATAAATGTAAATATTAAACACACAGTATAAATAACATTGTAGATAGCTGAATACCCGTGCTGAGGATGGTAAATTATAATGGTAGTTTGTTAATTTACATTGATTGGAGATCTAGTACATACCCTCCAAAATTTACACATAAAAATCGGTACAAAGTAGGAAAAGGGGCGTGGCCATGTGTAAAGGGGACATGGTCACGCCCCTTTTCCTATACTTTCAATGGAAGTTTGGAGAGCCAAAAATCAGTACAGACCATAAAAAAGGTACTGTACCTGCCAAAAAGGTACAGTTAGAGGGTATGCTAGTATATAGGAATATCTTGCTTCCCTGATGCACTTTGTGTAGTGGCCGCACCCCTTTTTGGTCCTCCAAGGGACCCTGCTCTTCCCACTATACAACTCTCAGTCTGTGGCTTCCTGATGCCTCCATTCCCCTCCTCACATCATGTCACTGGCCCTGTCACATGCAGCCCTGTCATCACTGAGATATCATGCATGTCATAGAAACATAGAAACATAGAATTTGACGGCAGATAAGAACCACTTGGCCCATCTAGTCTGCCCCTTCTTTATCCTTTAGGTAATCTCAACCCTTTTTGAACCTTAATTATTTGTAAGGATATTCATATGCCTATCCCAAGCATGTTTAAATTGCTCTACAGTCTTAGCCTCTACCACCTCTGATGGGAGGCTATTCCACTTGTCCACTACCCTTTCTGTGAAGTAAGTTTTCCTTAAATTTCCCCTGAACTTGCCTCCCTCCAGTTTCAGTGTATGTCCTCGAGTTCTAATACCCCTCTTCCTTTGAAGAATGTTTCCCTCCTGAACTTTGTTAAAACCCTTGGTATATTTGAAAGTTTCTATCATGTCCCCCCTTTCCCTTCTCTCCTCCAAACTATACATGTTAAGATCTTTTAGCCTTTCCGGGTAAGTTTTGTGATGTAGGCCATGCACCATTTTAGTTGCCCTTCTTTGTACACTCTCTAATGTATTTATATCCTTCTGGAGATATGGGCCAATATTTACTAAGAATTCGAGTTTGTCCGATTTGTGTTTTTTTTTTCAAAGTCCCAATCCGGGAATTCACTAAGCACCAATCTCGGCAGTGTTTGGACTATTCGTAATGGTTTGATTTGCAAAGTTCCGAAATACGAATGAATAGACCATCGGTCAAATGCGGCTGATATTTCATACAATGCGGGCATTCACTATTCATTCGTATTTGGGTGTTAGTTTCTGAGTGCTCAAGTGCGGGTCTGTTTTTTATCGATTCGTTAAAAAAAGCAGCAAAAAAATAGACCTGCTTTTTCCAGTCGAGTTTGGATAACCATGCACGGATCAGTGAGATCTGTGCATGGTTATCTATGGGAAAGGGTCTGTTTAGTGTAAAAACTGAAAAAAAAATTGCGTGGGGTCCCCCCTCCTAAGCATAATAGAGATGAGCGGGTTCGGTTTCTCTGAATCCGAACCCGCCAGAACTTCATGTTTTTTTTCACGGGTCCGAGCGACTCGGATCTTCCCGCCTTGCTCGGTTAACCTGAGCGCGCCCGAACGTCATCATGACGCTGTCGGATTCTCGCGAGGCTCGGATTCTATCGCGAGACTCGGATTCTATATAAGGAGCCGCGCGTCGCCGCCATTTTCACACGTGCATTGAGATTGATAGGGAGAGGACGTGGCTGGCGTCCTCTCCGTTTAGAATTAGAATAGATTAGAGAGACACTTGATTTACTAATTTTGGGGAGCATTAGGAGTACTCAGTAGTGTACAGTGCAGAGTTTTGCTGATAGTGACCAGTGACCACCACTTTTATTTATAATCCGTTCTCTGCCTGAAAAAAGCGATACACAGCACACAGTGACTCAGTCACATACCATATCTGTGTGCACTGCTCAGGCTCAGGCCAGTGTGCTGCATCATCTATTATCTATATATAATATTATATATATCTGTCTGACTGCTCAGCTCACACAGCTTATAATTGTGGGGGAGACTGGGGAGCACTACTGCAGTGCCAGTTATAGGTTATAGCAGGAGCCAGGAGTACATAATATATTATATAGTGAGTGACCACCAGACACACAGTGCAGTTTATTTAATATATCCGTTCTCTGCCTGAAAAAAGCGATACACACAGAGACTCAGTCAGTCACATACCATATCTGTGTGCACTGCTCAGGCTCAGGCCAGTGTGCTGCATCATCTATATATATTATATATCTGTCTGACTGCTCAGCTCACACAGCTTATAATTGTGGGGGAGACTGGGGAGCACTACTGCAGTGCCAGTTATAGGTTATAGCAGGAGCCAGGAGTACATAATATTATATTAAAATTAAACAGTGCACACTTTTGCTGCAGGAGTGCCACTGCCAGTGTGACTAGTGACCAGTGACCTGACCACCAGTATATAATATTAGTAGTATACTATCTCTTTATCAACCAGTCTATATTAGCAGCAGACACAGTACAGTGCGGTAGTTCACGGCTGTGGCTACCTCTGTGTCGGCACTCGGCAGCCCGTCCATAATTGTATATACCAGTGACCTAACCGTGGTTTTTTTTTCTTTCTTTATACATACATACTAGTTACGAGTATACTATCTCTTTATCAACCAGTCTATATATTAGCAGCAGACACAGTACAGTGCGGTAGTTCACGGCTGTGGCTACCTCTGTGTCGGCACTCGGCAGCCCGTCCATAATTGTATATACCACCTAACCGTGGTTTTTTTTTCTTTCTTTATACATACATACTAGTTACGAGTATACTATCTCTTTATCAACCAGTCTATATATTAGCAGCAGACACAGTACAGTGCGGTAGTTCACGGCTGTGGCTACCTCTGTGTCGGCACTCGGCAGCCCGTCCATAATTGTATATACCACCTAACCGTGGTTTTTTTTTCTTTCTTTATACATACATACTAGTTACGAGTATACTATCTCTTTATCAACCAGTCTATATATTAGCAGCAGACACAGTACAGTGCGGTAGTTCACGGCTGTGGCTACCTCTGTGTCGGCACTCGGCAGCCCGTCCATAATTGTATACTAGTATCCAATCCATCCATCTCCATTGTTTACCTGAGGTGCCTTTTAGTTGTGCCTATTAAAATATGGAGAACAAAAATGTTGAGGTTCCAAAATTAGGGAAAGATCAAGATCCACTTCCACCTCGTGCTGAAGCTGCTGCCACTAGTCATGGCCGAGACGATGAAATGCCAGCAACGTCGTCTGCCAAGGCCGATGCCCAATGGCATAGTACAGAGCATGTCAAAACCAAAACACCAAATATCAGTAAAAAAAGGACTCCAAAACCTAAAATAAAATTGTCGGAGGAGAAGCGTAAACTTGCCAATATGCCATTTACCACACGGAGTGGCAAGGAACGGCTGAGGCCCTGGCCTATGTTCATGGCTAGTGGTTCAGCTTCACATGAGGATGGAAGCACTCAGCCTCTCGCTAGAAAACTGAAAAGACTCAAGCTGGCAAAAGCACCGCAAAGAACTGTGGGTTCTTTGAAATCCCAAATCCACAAGGAGAGTCCAATTGTGTCGGTTGCGATGCCTGACCTTCCCAACACTGGACGTGAAGAGCATGCGCCTTCCACCATTTGCACGCCCCCTGCAAGTGCTGGAAGGAGCACCCGCAGTCCAGTTCCTGATAGTCAGATTGAAGATGTCAGTGTTGAAGTACACCAGGATGAGGAGGATATGGGTGTTGCTGGCGCTGGGGAGGAAATTGACCAGGAGGATTCTGATGGTGAGGTGGTTTGTTTAAGTCAGGCACCCGGGGAGACACCTGTTGTCCGTGGGAGGAATATGGCCGTTGACATGCCAGGTGAAAATACCAAAAAAATCAGCTCTTCGGTGTGGAGGTATTTCACCAGAAATGCGGACAACAGGTGTCAAGCCGTGTGTTCCCTTTGTCAAGCTGTAATAAGTAGGGGTAAGGACGTTAACCACCTCGGAACATCCTCCCTTATACGTCACCTGCAGCGCATTCATAATAAGTCAGTGACAAGTTCAAAAACTTTGGGTGA
Source organism: Pseudophryne corroboree (assembly GCF_028390025.1). Lineage (NCBI taxonomy): Eukaryota > Metazoa > Chordata > Amphibia > Anura > Myobatrachidae > Pseudophryne > Pseudophryne corroboree. The sequence continues at coordinate 277,824,309 of NC_086453.1, forward strand.
CAGCGGAAGCAGTCCACTGACCAGTAAATCCCTTCCTCTTGTAACCAAGCTCACGCAAACCACCCCACCAACTCCCTCAGTGTCAATTTCCTCCTTCCCCAGGAATGCCAATAGTCCTGCAGGCCATGTCACTGGCAATTCTGACGAGTCCTCTCCTGCCTGGGATTCCTCCGATGCATCCTTGCGTGTAACGCCTACTGCTGCTGGCGCTGCTGTTGTTGCCGCTGGGAGTCGATGGTCATCCCAGAGGGGAAGTCGTAAGCCCACTTGTACTACTTCCAGTAAGCAATTGACTGTTCAACAGTCCTTTGCGAGGAAGATGAAATATCACAGCAGTCATCCTACCTTGGATCTCTCTTTCCGGCAGACACAGGTCTGCTGGGGTTGAAAGACCTGCTGGTGACAAAATTGTCAAGTCAAGCGGAACGCGACCTGTCAACATCTCCTCCTTCACATTCTCCCGCAACTGGGGGTGCGAGGAAAAGGCTCAGAATTCCGAGCCCACCCGCTGGCGGTGATGCAGGGCAGTCTGGAGCGACTGCTGATGCTGACATCTGGTCCGGACTGAAGGACCTGACAACGATTACGGACATGTCGTCTACTGTCACTGCATATGATTCTCTCAACATTGATAGAATGGTGGAGGATTATATGAGTGACCGCATCCAAGTAGGCACGTCACACAGTCCGTACATATACTGGCAGGAAAAAGAGGCAATTTGGAGGCCCTTGCACAAACTGGCTTTATTCTACCTAAGTTGCCCTCCCACAAGTGTGTACTCCGAAAGAGTGTTTAGTGCCGCCGCTCACCTTGTCAGCAATCGGCGTACGAGGTTACATCCAGAAAATGTGGAGAAGATGATGTTCATTAAAATGAATTATAATCAATTCCTCCGCGGAGACATTGACCAGCAGCAATTGCCTCCACAAAGTACACAGGGAGCTGAGATGGTGGATTCCAGTGGGGACGAATTGATAATCTGTGAGGAGGGGGATGTACACGGTGATATATCGGAGGGTGAAGATGAGGTGGACATCTTGCCTCTGTAGAGCCAGTTTGTGCAAGGAGAGATTAATTGCTTCTTTTTTGGGGGGGGTCCAAACCAACCCGTCATATCAGTCACAGTCGTGTGGCAGACCCTGTCACTGAAATGATGGGTTGGTTAAAGTGTGCATGTCCTGTTTTGTTTATACAACATAAGGGTGGGTGGGAGGGCCCAAGGACAATTCCATCTTGCACCTCTTTTTTCTTTTCTTTTTCTTTGCATCATGTGCTGATTGGGGAGGGTTTTTTGGAAGGGACATCCTGCGTGACACTGCAGTGCCACTCCTAGATGGGCCCGGTGTTTGTGTCGGCCACTAGGGTCGCTAATCTTACTCACACAGTCAGCTACCTCATTGCGCCTCTTTTTTTCTTTGCGTCATGTGCTGTTTGGGGAGGGTTTTTTGGAAGGGACATCCTGCGTGACACTGCAGTGCCACTCCTAGATGGGCCCGGTGTTTGTGTCGGCCACTAGGGTCGCTAATCTTACTCACACAGTCAGCTACCTCATTGCGCCTCTTTTTTTCTTTGCGTCATGTGCTGTTTGGGGAGGGTTTTTTGGAAGGGACATCCTGCGTGACACTGCAGTGCCACTCCTAGATGGGCCCGGTGTTTGTGTCGGCCACTAGGGTCGCTAATCTTACTCACACAGTCAGCTACCTCATTGCGCCTCTTTTTTTCTTTGCGTCATGTGCTGTTTGGGGAGGGTTTTTTGGAAGGGACATCCTGCGTGACACTGCAGTGCCACTCCTAGATGTGCCCGGTGTTTGTGTCGGCCACTAGGGTCGCTAATCTTACTCACACAGCTACCTCATTGCGCCTCTTTTTTTCTTTGCGTCATGTGCTGTTTGGGGAGGGTTTTTTGGAAGGGCCATCCTGCGTGACACTGCAGTGCCACTCCTAGATGGGCCCGGTGTTTGTGTCGGCCACTAGGGTCGCTAATCTTACTCACACAGCTACCTCATTGCGCCTCTTTTTTTCTTTGCGTCATGTGCTGTTTGGGGAGGGTTTTTTGGAAGGGACATCCTGCGTGACACTGCAGTGCCACTCCTAGATGGGCCCGGTGTTTGTGTCGGCCACTAGGGTCGCTAATCTTACTCACACAGTCAGCTACCTCATTGCGCCTCTTTTTTTCTTTGCGTCATGTGCTGTTTGGGGAGGGTTTTTTGGAAGGGCCATCCTGCGTGACACTGCAGTGCCACTCCTAGATGGGCCCGGTGTTTGTGTCGGCCACTAGGGTCGCTAATCTTACTCACACAGCTACCTCATTGCGCCTCTTTTTTTCTTTGCGTCATGTGCTGTTTGGGGAGGGTTTTTTGGAAGGGCCATCCTGCGTGACACTGCAGTGCCACTCCTAGATGGGCCCGGTGTTTGTGTCGGCCACTAGGGTCGCTAATCTTACTCACACAGCTACCTCATTGCGCCTCTTTTTTTCTTTGCGTCATGTGCTGTTTGGGGAGGGTTTTTTGGAAGGGACATCCTGCGTGACACTGCAGTGCCACTCCTAGATGGGCCCGGTGTTTGTGTCGGCCACTAGGGTCGCTTATCTTACTCACACAGCGACCTCGGTGCAAATTTTAGGACTAAAAATAATATTGTGAGGTGTGAGGTATTCAGAATAGACTGAAAATGAGTGTAAATTATGGTTTTTGAGGTTAATAATACTTTGGGATCAAAATGACCCCCAAATTTTATGATTTAAGCTGTTTTTTAGTGTTTTTGGAAAAAAACACCCGAATCCAAAACACACCCGAATCCGACAAAAAAAATTCGGTGAGGTTTTGCCAAAACGCGTTCGAACCCAAAACACGGCCGCGGAACCGAACCCAAAACCAAAACACAAAACCCGAAAAATTTCAGGCGCTCATCTCTAAAGCATAACCAGCCTCGGGCTCTTTGAGCCGGTCCTGGTTGAAAAAATATGGGGTTACTTTCGGTCAACCGCTGACCGCAAAGTTCCCACCATTGGCTACAATGGAGCGCATAGGCGCTACATTGTATCTGTGCCGTGTGCTGCCTGACAGACACTACAGGAGCACACAGCCAATCAGGAGAGTGCCACGACGTGGCGCTCCCTGATTGGCTGAAGGGACCCTCTTTAACAGGAGTCAGGGGGGGTCCTGGCAGTCGGGGAAAGGGGTCCCATGTGTAAACATGGGACCCCTTTCAGTGCGTGGTCGGGTTTCCGTTTTATTATTTTGCCAAGTACGTGGATTATACAAAGGTCTGATTCTACACTGGATTCTGTGAGTATAATTTTTTTCACAGGTACCCCAAGGATTCTACATGGAGAAGAGGGCCGAGCCTCGTGGGAACATAGGTAAGTATGTGTGTATGGAGGTGTGCATGTATGTAATAAACTTATACTTTCACGGTGTGTGTGTCCTGTTTTTTGGGGGGTATTTTTTTAGTAGTAGTACTACAGGTACCAGCGGGCCCGGTTTTCCACCGCATGCTGGTACTTGTGGTTCTCCAAGTACCAGCTTGCGGGGGAGGCATGCTGGGACTTGTAGTACTGCTACTAAAAACAATATGCAAATTTTTTCACAAGGCTATCAGCCCCCCATCCGCCGCCCTTGGATGGGGGGGACAGCCTCGGGCTTCACCCCTGGCCCTTGGGTGGCTGGAGGGGGGGACCCCTTGATTTAAGGGGTTCCCACTCCTCCAGGGTACCCCGGCCAGTGGTGACTATTTGGGTATGTTATGGCAGGGCCGCAGGGACCAGTATAAAAGTGTCCCCCGGCTGTGGCATTATGTACCTGGCTACTGGAGCCCAGTGCTGGTTTCAAAAATACGGGGGACCCCTACGCTTTTTATCCCCCGTATTTTTGGAACCAGGACCAGGCGCAGAGCTCGGTGCTGGTTGATTAAATATGGGGGAACCCCTGTCATTTTTCCCCCATATTTTTTCAACCAGGACCGGCTCAAAGAGCCCGAGGCTGGTTGTGCTTAGGAGGGGGGACCCCACGCAATTTTTTTCAGATTTGTTAAGACTTTAATCAACTTTTTAAGGTACACAATGAAGCGCTGCACGGATCTCACAGATCCGGCCGGAATTCCTTGTGTTTTGTCAGGCAGTGTTTTACTCATCACTCCCGTAAAACACTGCCTGATATTACGAATCACATCGACATCGGTAAAAACGATTGTGCAAAACTCGGCAGCTTAGTGAATGATCGTATCAGGATTCAAAAAGTTGCAGTAAAATGCACCCGATACCATTCGAGTTCAAACACCCTTCAAAACGGCCAAAACACGAATCTTTGTAAATATACCCCATGGTCTCCAGAACTGGACACAGTATTCAAGATGAGGCCGTACCAATGACCTATGCAGTGGCATTATCACTTCTTTTTTCCTGCTACTGATTCCTCTCCCTATGCAACCAAGCATCTGACTTGCCTTTCTCATTGCTTTGTTGCATTGCTTTCCTGCCTTTAAGTCACTTGAAATAGTGACTCCTAAATCCCTTTCCTCCTCAGTGGTTTCCAAAATAGTACCTTTGATACTATATTTAGCCTTTGGGTTTTTGAGACCCAAGTGCATAATTTTGCATTTTTTAGCATTAAACTGTAGTTGCCACGTTCTTGACCATTTCTCAAGCCTAGCTAGGTCATCAATCATTTGTTTTACCCCTCCCGGTGTGTCTACCCTGTTGCAAATCTTTGTATCATCTGCCAGAAGGCATACTTTCCCTTTAATACCATTTGCAATGTCACCAACAAAGATATTAAAGAGAACTGGTCCAAGTACAGATCCCTGGGGTACTCCACTGGTAACATGTGCAGCTACCAGGGGCGGATTGGCCCACCAGGACACCATAACAGATTTCGATGGGCCGGTCCCATATCCCCCTCAGCCAGGCCGATTCACACTCAGGCTGGGCTAGCTCACACTGCTTCCAGTACTTGTGGTTCATTGGAATGTAATCCGGAAGTTAGGCTAGCGGGCACTTCCAGGTGCCACTAGCCGTGAAAAGTGGTAATGCTGTTCTACCAATGGGGGACCTTGAGAAAGTTAACCATCCCAGCAGCATCCTATCCCTGGCCCCAGCCAAAGGTCTCTTCAACGCACCCGGCCCAGGAGCAGCAGCAAAGCGATGGTCGGAGCCGGGTTCAATACACCCGCTGCCACCGCAGCTCCTGCACTCTCACTGAACTGGCCAGAGCGGCGACTGAGCACTGAAGGGGACCCGGAAGAGAGGTTATTTTTAATTACATTATTTGCATTATCATGATGGTGTAAGGGTTAGGGCTTCCTCAGTCACAGTGTATAGTTTGGGGACTGGACAGGAGCAGGATGTATCTTGTTCTCAGGATGCCAGCTGACCAGGCAGCACTCACACCCAGCCCTGGGACAATCTCTAATGCAACGTCCTTCAGCCCTATAGCTGCCTAATGTCTGTCCATGATGATGGGCCTATTTATGCGGTGTCTATGTATGTAATGCTGTGGCTATGTATGTAATGCGGTGGAAATGTATGTAATGTGGTGCTAGTCGTATAATGCGGTGCTATACCTGTAATGTTGTGCTATTCGTGTTATGTGGTGCTATTTGTGTAATGAGGTGCTATACGTGTAGTGCTATACATGTAGGCCCTCATTCCGAGTTGTTCGCTCGGTAATTTTCTTCGCATCGCAGCGATTTTCCGCTAATTGCGCATGCGCAATGTTCGCACTGCGACTGCGCCAAGTAAATTTGCTAAGAAGTTTGGTATTTTACTCACGGCATTACGAGGTTTTTTCTTCGTTCTGGTGATCGGAGTGTGATTGATAGGAAGTGGGTGTTTCTGGGCGGAAACTGGCCGTTTTATGGGTGTGTGTGAAAAATAGTGATGAGCGCCTGAAATTTTTCGGGTTTTGTGTTTTGGTTTTGGGTTCGGTTCCGCGGCCGTGTTTTGGGTTCGACCGCGTTTTGGCAAAACCTCACCGAATTTTTTTTGTCGGATTCGGGTGTGTTTTGGATTCGGGTGTTTTTTTCAAAAAACCCTAAAAAACAGCTTAAATCATAGAATTTGGGGTTCATTTTGATCCCATATTATTACTAACCTCAAAAACCATAATTTCCACTCATTTTCAGTCTATTCTGAATACCTCACACCTCACAATATTATTTTTAGTCCTAAAATTTGCACCGAGGTCGCTGGATGACTAAGCTAAGCGACCCTAGTGGCCGACACAAACACCTGGCCCATCTAGGAGTGGCACTGCAGTGTCACGCAGGATGTCCCTTCCAAAAAACCCTCCCCAAACAGCACATGACGCAAAGAAAAAAAGAGGCGCAATGAGGTAGCTGTGTGAGTAAGATTAGCGACCCTAGTGGCCGACACAAACACCGGGCCCATTTAGGAGTGGCACTGCAGTGTCACGCAGGATGTCCCTTCCAAAAAACCCTCCCCAAACAGCACATGACGCAAAGAAAAAAAGAGGCGCAATGAGGTAGCTGTGTGAGTAAGATTAGCGACCCTAGTGGCCGACACAAACACCGGGCCCATCTAGGAGTGGCACTGCAGTGTCACGCAGGATGGCCCTTCCAAAAAACACTCCCCAAACAGCACATGACGCAAAGAAAAAAAGAGGCGCAATGAGGTAGCTGACTGTGTGAGTAAGATAAGTGACCCTAGTGGCCGACACAAACACCGGGCCCATTTAGGAGTGGCACTGCAGTGTCACGCAGGATGTCCCTTCCAAAAAACCCTCCCCAAACAGCACATGACGCAAAGAAAAAAAGAGGCGCAATGAGGTAGCTGTGTGAGTAAGATTAGCGACCGTAGTGGCCGACACAAACACCGGGCCCATTTAGGAGTGGCACTGCAGTGTCACGCAGGATGTCCCTTCCAAAAAACCTTCCCCAAACAGCACATGACGCAAAGAAAAAAAGAGGCGCAATGAGGTAGCTGTGTGAGTAAGATTAGCGACCCTAGTGGCCGACACAAACACCGGGCCCATCTAGGAGTGGCACTGCAGTGTCACGCAGGATGGCCCTTCCAAAAAACACTCCCCAAACAGCACATGACGCAAAGAAAAAAAGAGGCGCAATGAGGTAGCTGACTGTGTGAGTAAGATAAGCGACCCTAGTGGCCGACACAAACACCGGGCCCATTTAGGAGTGGCACTGCAGTGTCACGCAGGATGTCCCTTCCAAAAAACCCTCCCCAAACAGCACATGACGCAAAGAAAAAAAGAGGCGCAATGAGGTAGCTGTGTGAGTAAGATTAGCGACCGTAGTGGCCGACACAAACACCGGGCCCATTTAGGAGTGGCACTGCAGTGTCACGCAGGATGTCCCTTCCAAAAAACCCTCCCCAAACAGCACATGACGCAAAGAAAAAAAGAGGCGCAATGAGGTAGCTGTGTGAGTAAGATTAGCGACCCTAGTGGCCGACACAAACACCGGGCCCATCTAGGAGTGGCACTGCAGTGTCACGCAGGATGGCCCTTCCAAAAAACCCTCCCCAAACAGCACATGACGCAAAGAAAAAAAGAGGCGCAATGAGGTAGCTGACTGTGTGAGTAAGATAAGCGACCCTAGTGGCCGACACAAACACCGGGCCCATTTAGGAGTGGCACTGGAGTGTCACGCAGGATGTCCCTTCCAAAAAACCCTCCCCAAACAGCACATGACGCAAAGAAAAAAAGAGGCGCAATGAGGTAGCTGACTGTGTGAGTAAGATAAGCGACCCTAGTGGCCGACACAAACACCGGGCCCATTTAGGAGTGGCACTGCAGTGTCACGCAGGATGTCCCTTCCAAAAAACCCTCCCCAAACAGCACATGACGCAAAGAAAAATAAAAGAAAAAAGAGGTGCAAGATGGAATTGTCCTTGGGCCCTCCCACCCACCCTTATGTTGTATAAACAAAACAGGACATGCACACTTTAACCAACCCATCATTTCAGTGACAGGGTCTGCCACACGACTGTGACTGATATGACGGGTTGGTTTGGACCCCCCCCAAAAAAGAAGCAATTAATCTCTCCTTGCACAAACTGGCTCTACAGAGGCAAGATGTCCACCTCATCATCATCCTCCGATATATCACCGTGTACATCCCCCTCCTCACAGATTATCAATTCGTCCCCACTGGAATCCACCATCTCAGCTCCCTGTGTACTTTGTGGAGGCAATTGCTGCTGGTCAATGTCTCCGCGGAGGAATTGATTATAATTCATTTTAATGAACATCATCTTCTCCACATTTTCTGGATGTAACCTCGTACGCCGATTGCTGACAAGGTGAGCGGCGGCACTAAACACTCTTTCGGAGTACACACTTGTGGGAGGGCAACTTAGGTAGAATAAAGCCAGTTTGTGCAATGGCCTCCAAATTGCCTCTTTTTCCTGCCAGTATAAGTATGGACTGTGTGACGTGCCTACTTGGATGCGGTCACTCATATAATCCTCCACCATTCTTTCAATGGTGAGAGAATCATATGCAGTGACAGTAGACGACATGTCCGTAATCGTTGTCAGGTCCTTCAGTCCGGACCAGATGTCAGCATCAGCAGTCGCTCCAGACTGCCCTGCATCACCGCCAGCGGGTGGGCTTGGAATTCTGAGCCTTTTCCTCGCACCCCCAGTTGCGGGAGAATGTGAAGGAGGAGATGTTGACAGGTCGCGTTCCGCTTGACTTGACAATTTTCTCACCAGCAGGTCTTTCAACCCCAGCAGACTTGTGTCTGCCGGAAAGAGAGATCCAAGGTAGGCTTTAAATCTAGGATCGAGCATGGTGGCCAAAATGTAGTGCTCTGATTTCAACAGATTGACCACCCGTGAATCCTTGTTAAGCGAATTAAGGGCTCCATCCACAAGTCCCACATGCCTAGCGGAATCGCTCCGTGTTAGCTCCTCCTTCAATGTCTCCAGCTTCTTCTGCAAAAGCCTGATGAGGGGAATGACCTGACTCAGGCTGGCAGTGTCTGAACTGACTTCACGTGTGGCAAGTTCAAAGGGCAGCAGAACCTTGCACAACGTTGAAATCATTCTCCACTGCGCTTGAGACAGGTGCATTCCACCTCCTATATCGTGCTCAATTGTATAGGCTTGAATGGCCTTTTGCTGCTCCTCCAACCTCTGAAGCATATAGAGGGTTGAATTCCACCTCGTTACCACTTCTTGCTTCAGATGATGGCAGGGCAGGTTCAGTAGTTTTTGGTGGTGCTCCAGTCTTCTGTACGTGGTGCCTGTACGCCGAAAGTGTCCCGCAATTCTTCTGGCCACCGACAGCATCTCTTGCACGCCCCTGTCGTTTTTTAAATAATTCTGCACCACCAAATTCAAGGTATGTGCAAAACATGGGACGTGCTGGAATTTGCCCATATTTAATGCACACACAATATTGCTGGCGTTGTCCGATGCCACAAATCCACAGGAGAGTCCAATTGGGGTAAGCCATTCCGCGATGATCTTCCTCAGTTGCCGTAAGAGGTTTTCAGCTGTGTGCGTATTCTGGAAGGCGGTGATACAAAGCGTAGCCTGCCTAGGAAAGAGTTGGCGTTTGCGAGATGCTGCTACTGGTGCCGCCGCTGCTGTTCTTGCGGCGGGAGTCCATACATCTACCCAGTGGGCTGTCACAGTCATATAGTCCTGACCCTGCCCTGCTCCACTTGTCCACATGTCCGTGGTTAAGTGGACATTGGGTACAGCTGCATTTTTTAGGACACTGGTGACTCTTTTTCTGAGGTCTGTGTAAATTTTCGGTATCGCCTGCCTAGAGAAATGGAACCTAGATGGTATTTGGTACCGGGGACACAGTACCTCCAACAAGTCTCTAGTTGGCTCTGCAGTAATGATGGATACCGGAACCACGTTTCTCACCACCCAGGATGCCAAGGCCTCAGTTATCCGCTTTGCAGTAGGATGACTGCTGTGATATTTCATCTTCCTCGCAAAGGACTGTTGGACAGTCAATTGCTTGGTGGAAGTAGTAAAAGTGGTCTTACAACTTCCCCTCTGGGATGACCATCGACTCCCAGCAGCAACAACAGCAGCGCCAGCAGCAGTAGGCGTTACACGCAAGGATGCATCGGAGGAATCCCAGGCAGGAGAGGACTCGTCAGAATTGCCAGTGACATGGCCTGCAGGACTATTGGCATTCCTGGGGAAGGAGGAAATTGACACTGAGGGAGTTGGTGGGGTGGTTTGCATGAGCTTGGTTACAAGAGGAAGGGATTTACTGGTCAGTGGACTGCTTCCGCTGTCACCCAAAGTTTTTGAACTTGTCACTGACTTATTATGAATGCGCTGCAGGTGACGTATAAGGGAGGATGTTCCGAGGTGGTTAACGTCCTTACCCCTACTTATTACAGCTTGACAAAGGGAACACACGGCTTGACACCTGTTGTCCGCATTTCTGTTGAAATACCTCCACACCGAAGAGCTGATTTTTTTGGTATTTTCACCAGGCATGTCAACGGCCATATTCCTCCCACGGACAACAGGTGTCTCCCCGGGTGCCTGACTTAAACAAACCACCTCACCATCAGAATCCTCCTGGTCAATTTCCTCCCCAGCGCCAGCAACACCCATATCCTCCTCATCCTGGTGTACTTCAACACTGACATCTTCAATCTGACTATCAGGAACTGGACTGCGGGTGCTCCTTCCAGCACTTGCAGGGGGCGTGCAAATGGTGGAAGGCGCATGCTCTTCACGTCCAGTGTTGGGAAGGTCAGGCATCGCAACCGACACAATTGGACTCTCCTTGTGGATTTGGGATTTCGAAGAACGCACAGTTCTTTGCGGTGCTACTGCTTTTGCCAGCTTGAGTCTTTTCATTTTTCTAGCGAGAGGCTGAGTGCCTCCATCCTCATGTGAAGCTGAACCACTAGCCATGAACATAGGCCAGGGCCTCAGCCGTTCCTTGCCACTCCGTGTGGTAAATGGCATATTGGCAAGTTTACGCTTCTCCTCCGACAATTTTATTTTAGGTTTTGGAGTCCTTTTTTTACTGATATTTGGTGTTTTGGATTTGACATGCTCTGTACTATGACATTGGGCATCGGCCTTGGCAGACGACGTTGCTGGCATTTCATCGTCTCGGCCATGACTAGTGGCAGCAGCTTCAGCACGAGGTGGAAGTGGATCTTGATCTTTCCCTAATTTTGGAACCTCAACATTTTTGTTCTCCATATTTTAATAGGCACAACTAAAAGGCACCTCAGGTAAACAATGGAGATGGATGGATACTAGTATACAATTATGGACGGACTGCCGAGTGCCGACACAGAGGTAGCTACAGCCGTGAACTACCGTACTGTACTGTGTCTGCTGCTAATATAGACTGGTTGATAAAGAGATGTAGTAGTATGTATAAGTATAAAGAAGAAAGAAAAAAAAAACACGGGTAGGTGGTATACAATTATGGACGGACTGCCGAGTGCCGACACAGAGGAGGCTACAGCCGTGGACTACCGTACTGTACTGTGTCTGCTGCTAATATAGACTGGTTGATAAAGAGATGTAGTAGTATGTATAAGTATAAAGAAGAAAGAAAAAAAAACCACGGGTAGGTGGTATACAATTATGGACGGACTGCCGAGTGCCGACACAGAGGTAGCTACAGCCGTGGACTACCGTACTGTACTGTGTCTGCTGCTAATATAGACTGGTTGATAAAGAGATGTAGTAGTATGTATAAGTATAAAGAAGAAAGAAAAAAAAACCACGGGTAGGTGGTATACAATTATGGACGGACTGCCGAGTGCCGACACAGAGGTAGCTACAGCCGTGGACTACCGTACTGTACTGTGTCTGCTGCTAATATAGACTGGTTGATAAAGAGATGTAGTAGTATGTATAAGTATAAAGAAGAAAGAAAAAAAAAACACGGGTAGGTGGTATACAATTATGGACGGACTGCCGAGTGCCGACACAGAGGTAGCTACAGCCGTGAACTACCGTACTGTACTGTGTCTGCTGCTAATATAGACTGGTTGATAAAGAGATGTAGTAGTATGTATGTATAAAGAAGAAAGAAAAAAAACCACGGGTAGGTGGTATACAATTATGGACGGACTGCCGAGTGCCGACACAGAGGTAGCTACAGCCGTGAACTACCGTACTGTACTGTGTCTGCTGCTAATATAGACTGGTTGATAAAGAGATGTAGTAGTATGTATGTATAAAGAAGAAAGAAAAAAAAACCACGGGTAGGTGGCATACAATTATGGACGGACTGCCGAGTGCCGACACAGAGGTAGCTACAGCCGTGGACTACCGTACTGTACTGTGTCTGCTGCTAATATAGACTGGTTGATAAAGAGATGTAGTAGTATGTATGTATAAAGAAGAAAGAAAAAAAAACCACGGGTAGGTGGTATACAATTATGGATGGACTGCCGAGTGCCGACACAGAGGTAGCTACAGCCGTGAACTACCGTACTGTGTCTGCTGCGACTGGATGATAAATAATGATATAAAAAATATATATATATCACTACTGCAGCCGGACAGGTATATATTATATAATGACGGACCTGCTGGACACTGTCTGTCAGCAGAATGAGTTTTTTATAGAATAAAAAAAAAAACACCACACAAGTGAAGTCACACGACGAGTGTTTCACTTTTTCAGGCAATCACAATATAGTATACTACTAACTATACTGGTGGTCAGTGTGGTCAGGTCACTGGTCAGTCACACTGGCAGTGGCACTCCTGCAGCAAAAGTGTGCACTGTTTAATTTTACTGCAGTGCTCCCCAGTCTCCCCCACAATTATAAGCTGTGTGAGCTGAGCACAGTCAGATATATATACATAGATGATGCAGCACACTGGGCTGAGCAGTGCACACAGATATGGTATGTGACTGAGTCACTGTGTGTATCGTTTTTTTTAAGGCAGAGAACGGATATATTAAATAAAACTGCACTGTCTGGTGGTCACTGTGGTCAGTCACTAGTAAACTCTGCACTCTCTACACTTCTACAGTACTCCTAAGCTCCAGTAAATCAGGTCAATCTCTCTCTCTCTCTCTCTCTTCTAATCTAAATGGAGAGGACGCCAGCCACGTCCTCTCCCTATCAATCTCAATGCACGTGTGAAAATGGCGGCGACGCGCGGCTCCTTATATAGAATCCGAGTCTCGCGAGAATCCGACAGCGTCATGATGACGTTCGGGCGCGCTCGGGTTAACCGAGCAAGGCGGGAGGATCCGAGTCTGCTCGGACCCGTGAAAAAAACCATGAAGTTCGGGCGGGTTCGGATTCAGAGAAACCGAACCCGCTCATCTCTAGTGAAAAAACGCTGCCGTTTTTGGGAAAAACGCGGGAGTGGCTGGAGAAACGGGGGCGAACGCTGGGTGTGTTTGTGTCGTCAAACCAGGAACGAAACTGACTGAACTGATCGCAGTGGCAGAGTAAGTATCGAGCTACTCAGAAACTCCAAAGAAATTTCTATTCGCAATTTAGAGAATCTTTCGTTCGCAATTTTGCTAAGCTAAGATTCACTCCCAGTAGGCGGCGGCTTAGCGTGTGCAATGCTGCTAAAAGCAGCTAGCGAGCGAACAACTCGGAATTAGGGCCGTAATGCGGTGCTCTACGTGTAATGTAGTGCTATACATGTAATGCAGTGCTATTTGTATAATGTGGTGGCTATGTGCTATTATGGGGCCTAGAGCTGAGAGTGGCCCCCTTCCCTGTCACAATTACATGTGTTATATATAGGGGTGTAGCTACCATATGTACTGTGACTGCCTACCAGTGCAATGCCTCACCTACTGGTGTGATCTCCACCTCCTGTGACAAGATCCTCCTGCTGTGACTGCCTACCAGTGTAATGCCTCACCTACTGGTGTGATCTTCTCCACCTCCTGTGACACGATCCTCCTGCTGTGACTGCCTACCAGTGTAATGCCTCAGCTACTGGTGTGATCTCCACCTCCTTTGACACAATCCTCCTGTTGGTGCTGTGACTGCCTACCAGTGCAATGCCTCACCTACTGGTGTGATCTCCACCTCCTGTGACATGATCCTACTGCTGGTGCTGTGACTGCCTACCAGTGCAATGCCTCACCCACCGGTGTGATCTCCACCTCCTGTGACACGATCCTACTGCTGGTGCTGTGATTGCCTACCATGCTGCATTAGCCTTGCTTACTACCACTGAGGGTAATGCTAACAGTTTGCTTAAGCCCAATTTGTGTTGGGCCCCGCTTATAGCTGACTTACTCCAACCTACATGAGGCCACTTTTCATATATTTCCAGGGCCACTTTATGTTCCCAATCCGCCCCTGTCTGGCATGGAAGAAATGTGAATGATAAATCAATGTAAATGTACCAGGAGGTATTGACAAGCCTTTATGACGTTATCTTATACTGTGAATTTCTTACCTTGTTTCCAAGACAAATAATTCATTTAACTTGTTAATTAAGTGAAAGGAAGACATGATATTTTCCCAGGAGATGTATCAAGCCGTGGAGAGAGATAAAGTTGAGTATTTGCCCAAATCAAATGAAGCTTCTAACTACAGGTATTATTTCATGTACTGTGCTAGATAAGTGACAGAAGATGATTGGGAGGTTTGGACATCTGCACTTTATCTCTCTCCAAGGCTTGATACATCTCCCCAAGAGTGCTGTAAATGAAAAATATGTCTGGCTGCTATACAGCAGGCCAGGAGCACCAGCAGGACAGTAGAGTAACAGTCATATCAGTAATAATTTGCGGACCCTGTGAAATTAGCATTCAGTAAAGAAGGGAGACTCAGTCAATGAATACATAAAACATTTTTTAGTTTATGTTAAAATATAAAAAGTTTATTAAGTGGAATATTTAATAAATAATATTTGTGACACATCTCCAAAAACAGTCGGTTTTGGGGGCTGCCCACAAATATTAACCAGCCCCTGAATGTATGTATTGGGGACTGCAATGGATATTTGAGATATCTATTGCGTTCCTCCTATTTTGAACACAAAAGCAGCCACCAAAAGTTTCTACGGCAGATGGTAAACTGTGATACTCACCAAGCTCCAGAATGCAAAGTATTTCTGAGCTTGGCCCAGCAGCTAATGCCATTTCTAAATGGCTTTTGTAGCCTGTGGTCTACATTATACAATAATTCCCAGGAGAAGGATCCTTGGGATCCCTCTGCATTAATGTCTGCTCTCACATACGCAGTCTGACAATTGCACATGGGAACTAGCGCAGCCGGGGTCTAAACCCAGAAGTAAAGTGATCGCATTAGCAATTATTTTACTTCTTATACATTGCAGGGATGGGCATGAGATTGGTACTCATTATGGCACAAAAGCTACACCTCTGGACTCATGAAGAGTCATCCTTCAGCACTCAGGAGAGGAAAACCCCCTTGGGGGGAAACCTCTGGGGAACCATGGCCTCAGGATCGCCATTCCCTCAGGGCATTAAGAGGTGTACTAAAAGAGGGGTCAGTATGCTATCGCAGCGCACGGGATCCCGGTGGTTGTCATACCGATGCCTGGATCCCAGTACAGAAAAGACCGACAGGGGTAAGGGGTGTTCTCGCCTCTCCCCACCCCCCTAAACCTGCCTATCCACAATCTAACCCTAACTTCCCCCCTTTGTGCCTAACCCTCCCGCAGAGGTGCCTAATCCTAACCTCTGTCCCTGCTGCCTAAACCCAACCCTCTCTTCCCCGCAGCCTAACCACTCTTGGGGGTGCCTAACCCACCCTACCCACAGCCTAACCCTAACTTACCCCCACCCGCAGCCTAACCCTATCCTCCCCCCACCCGCAGCTTAAACCTAAACCCCCGCCTGATGCCTAAACCTAACCCTCTCTTCCCCACAGCCTAACCACCCCCGGTGGTGCCTAACCCTAACCAACCCTACCCGCTGCCTAACCCTATCCTCCCCCCACCCACAGCCTAAACCTAACCCCCCGCCAGATGCCTAAACCTAACCCTCTCTTCCCCACAGCCTAACCACCCCCGGTGATGCCTAACCCTAACCAACCCTACCCGCTGCCTAACCCTATCCTCCCCCCACCCACAGCCTAATCCTAACCCCCTGCCTGATGCCTAAACCTAATCTCCCCGCCTGATGCCTAAACCTAACCCTCCCTTCCCCGCAGCCTAACCACCTCCGGGGGTGCCTAGCCCTAACCAACCCTACCCACTGCCTAATCTTATCCTCCCGGCACCTGCAGCCTAACCCCTCGACCTGATGCCTAACCTTCTCCCTCTCCTCACCTCCCTTACCCTGCCTGTCCGCAGTCTAACCCTAACCTCCCCTTTGTGCCTAACCCTCCCGCATAGGTGCCTAATCCTAATCTCCGTCCCTGCTGCCTATACCTAACCCCCCTTGCCCAGCCCTAAACCTATGATCGTGGGGATATGGGCAGTCGGTATCCTTGCCCATTCGGAGTTCCAACGTCGGGATTCTGAAGAGTGTCGGCATCCCAGTGTCAGTATTCTGACTGCCGTAAACCCGACAGCCGGCATCTTTACCACATCTCCTAATAGGTAATGCATATGTCCCAACATTTGGAGCATGTGTCCGCAGCTCTCCTCCCAGGGCAACTATTCAGGGATCACCCACTGCGCGTAGACGAAGAGGAAGAGATGAAAAATCATTGTTAGTGGATGAACAAGCAGAGAGACAAACTGCAAACAGTGGTGTGGTTATGTAGAGAGAGAAATCTCTCTATGTAAATATGTTACTCTAACTACTGAGGACATGGAAAATACCTAAAATAAGGACAATTATCCCAAAGGGCCCATTGTTTTTATACAATACACACATTGGGGGGATAAGTTCTCTCTTATAGTAATTAGTGGGTACCTTCAGAAAAGAAATTTGACCAGTAAATAATAAAAGCTATAAATTGCTAACATTTAGGGGTCAATCCAATTAGGTACGAGTTACCATTGCTGCGACGTTTCAACAGCATCCAAACTCACACCCTTCACCCTTCAGTCTATGGGGCTACCGGAAAGTGCGGCTGTTGTAAGACAAACTCGCACCTAATTAAACTGACCCCTTAGTTGATAAATGTGATACAATAGTAAAATATAATGGTGTAATTGTGGGCCTGATTCAGTTGTGGTTGTTGAAGCGATCGCTGCTGCAATCTTGCTGTTCACAATTGCACCGTGAGTCTGAGCAGTCGTAGGCTGAGCAAGTCTCCTAGACACAGGGGGCTCTCCAGCAGCAACACAGGTCACAATAGGTCATTTATGCATGCACATAGAACGTGGTTTGAATGGACCTGACACGGCTGTATACAGTTAGCCACCCCCGTTACCACCTCAAACGCTGACTTCCTGTCAATCACTTTGCGATGGGATCCTCTATGTGAGCTTGATTTCATTTCATGCGCAGTGCAGCTTACACGCATGCACAGTGAAAAAGCATTGAGCCACTTGGTGCAACAGCAGCTCTGCGTCCGCATCTGAATCAGGCCCCCTGAATGGTAAGGAGAAGGACTCTAGGGAAAGGACTATGTCACCTTCATTATATGTAAAGATAGGGAAACAGTCACTTGTTACAGCTCCAATTCACATCATTTATACCATTCTGTACCATTTCATCATTTGGTTATTCTATGGGGGAGATGTATTAAGCCCTGCAGAGTGATAAAGTGGAGAGAGGTAAAGTACCAGCCAATCAGCTCCTAACTGCCATGTTACAGGCTGTGTTTGAAAAATTACAACTAGGAGCTGATTGGTTGTTAGTTTATCTCTCTCCACTGTATCACTCTCCCAGGCTTTGTACACCTGCCCCCAGTTCATTGATATACTGTAAATGTCAGCCATTTTACTATCTCCCCCGATCTGTATTGTTCTTCCCCCGATCTGTATGTTCTGTATCATGCTCTCCCCACCCTTCCTGTTTTTCTGTATTACAGTATGTTCTACATCTTGCAACCCCCAAAAGTGTATGTCCTTCCTCTATATGTCCTATAGAGTACGCCACAATTTCTATGTTTTTGTATTGTGCCCCCACTCCATCTGTATGTGCTATACCAAGTTGCCCCCTTCTGCATGTTTTGTATTGTCTGCTCTCCCTCACTATAGACCCTATGTTTTGTACTGTGCTCTCAATACCCCCCACCACACACACAATTACACAAGTATGGTAACTTACCTCCTACATGCTATTCTCCAGTCACTAATTCCTCTGCGATCCCTCCCGTCGTCTTCAACTGACACTTTGCAGATCTCTTTGCCGGTCACCCGACACTCTGCAAATCTCTTTGCCAGAACTTTGCCAAATGATGATCTAAATAACTAGAATTTCCTGGTCAGACATACTATATGTATAATTATACTACATTTTGTTACATACTTTCATTTTTATTCATTTGTAGTTTATTTATTTTATTAACTTTTTGTCCAAAACCTAATATCCTTTCTCACAGAGACCCAAGTTATCTGCTCCAGGTCTTCCCTAGTGCTAGGACCATGGCCCTCATTCCGAGTTGTTCGCTCGTTAGTGGTTTTCGCAACGGAGCGATTTGTCGCAAACTGCGCATGCGCAATGTTCGCAGAGCGCATGCGCTTAGTTATTTTACTAAAAAGTTAGGTATTTTACTCACGGCATAACGAGGAGTTTTCATCGTTCTGGTGATTGGAGTGTGATTGACAGGAAGTGGGTGTTTCTGGGCGGAAACTGGCCGTTTTATGGGTGTGTGCTGAAAAACGCTGCCATTTCTGGGGAAAACGCGGGAGTGGCTGGAGAAACGGGGGAGTGTCTGGGCGAACGCTGGGTGTGTTTGTGACGTCAAACCAGGAACGAAACTGACTGAACTGATCGCAGTGGCAGAGTAAGTCCCGAGCTACTCAGAAACTGCAAAGAAATTTCTATTCGCAATTATGCGAATCTTTCGTTCGCAATTCTGCTAAGCTAAGATTCACTCCCAGTAGGCGGCGGCTTAGCGTGTGCAAAGCTGCTAAAAGCAGCTAGTGAGCGAACAACTCGGAATGAGGGCCCATGTTAGTATCATACACTGGGCCTAATTCAGACCTGATCGCAGCAGCAAATTTGTTCTCTAATGGACAAAACCATGTGCACTGCAGGTGGGGCAGATGTAACATGTGCAGAGAGATTATGGTAACTTACCTCCTGCATGTGATACTCCAGTCGTTGCTACCTCTGCGACCCCTCCCGTCGTCTTCAACTGACACTTTGCAGATCTCTTTGCCGGTCACCCGACACTCTGCAAATCTCTTTGCCAGATGATCAGCAGCTGTAGATAGAATGTTACAGGAAGAAGCATTGTGATGTCACGGGCTAGTGATGTCACATGCTAGGTGTGATGTCACAGTAATCAGCAGCAAAGCTACAGAGTTACAGCTATCTTACATATACATTTTCTACATCAATTACAACTGGATATACACGAGTTTCTAGTTTTAAAAAAATGAGACTAGTGCAGAAAATAAAGTATAAGGCAATGTTGTACAGAGTGCCTCAATATATAGGTAAAGGGAAATTATAAGTGACAGGAACTTCTAGACTAAATCACCACTTATATTGTGTGTGTGTGTGTGTGTGTGTGTGTGTGTGTGTGTGTGTGTGTATATATATATAGAGAGAGAGAGAGAGAGAGAGAGAGAGAGAGAGAGAGAGAGAGAGAGAGAGAACTATACTATCCCATTAAACCAGGAAACTCACAAATTATACAGTTTCTGTGTCTGGCTGACCTCAAGTCTGCATTTCACCTGGTTTAATCAGCCACAGAACCTGTGTAACCCATGAGCGTATAAAGAGGAGAAGAAATAAGAGTTGTCTTTTTTGTGGTGCACTAGAAATGTATTATTCAATACCAGCGTATATAAAACTGTAAGGCGGGCCCACAATGTGACATTCACAGGGAATGGGTAATGACATCCACTCGACTTGTTCACACCCACTGGACATGTTTGAAAGAGGTTGAGTGGACAGTGAGCATGGCTGTGCCCTGTGGCACCACGTGGCACCATTGTACCGACAGCTGGACTGCTGAGAACGGAATCTGGAGGGTACATACAGTAACTTTTTGGTTTTCATTTCATCTCATGACACTTCACCCAAAGCTACTCTTCTGGTTATCCTATCAACTAGGCCAACAATGAAGGTGACTCCATAACATTTCTTCCATTGTTTTTCCGTGTCACAGAAACATTGCATGTGTGTTACAGGTGACCATCCTAATCATCTCTCCTTCACTTCACAGTAATGTCATTGTTACTGATACATTATTTGGATCAAGCATCAAAAGGAAACTTAGATATAAGAGTCTGGCCGGCATATCACTTATTGCATGACAACCTTGTGCCGCGCTGTACTGTATGTAGATGGAGCATTTGGTTTTGCTAATGACTTACATAGACTCCATAAGAGGGCATGCCGACATAGCATATTGTTGAATGTTAACATGTACGATCTTAAACTGCATCTATAAATGTTCTGTTGCGAGACTTCCAATATGCTCAGAATATTTCTCTTGTGGCAGATGATTTAGTATATACTAGCTGGAGCACTTGGCGTTGCCCCGTATTTTAAGAATGTCCGTTTACAAAAATAAATGTAAATATTAAACACACAGTATAAATAACATTGTAGATAGCTGAATACCCATGCTGAGGATGGTAAATTATAATGGTAGTTTGTTAATTACATTGATTGGAGATCTAGTACATACCCTCCAAAATTTACACATAAAAATCGGTACAAAGTAGGAAAAGGGGCGTTGCCATGTGTAAAGGGGACATGGTCACGCCCCTTTTCCTATACTTTCAATGGAAGTTTGGAGAGCCAAAAATCAGTACAGACCATAAAAAAGGTACTGTACCTGCCAAAAAGGTACAGTTAGAGGGTATGCTAGTATATAGGAATATCTTGCTTCCCTGATGCACTTTGTGTAGTGGCCGCACCCCTTTTTGGTCCTCCAAGGGACCCTGCTCTTCCCATTATACAACTCTCAGTCTGTGGCTTGCTGCTGCCTCCATTCCCCTCCTCACATCATGTCACTGGCCCTGTCACATGCAGCCCTGTCATCACTGAGATATCATGCATGTCATAGAAACATAGAATTTGACGGCAGATAAGAACCATTTGGCCCACCTAGTCTGCCCCTTCTTTATCCTTTAGGTAATCTCAACCCTTTTTGAATCTTAATTATTTGTAAGGATATTCATATGGCTATCCCAAGCATGTTTAAATTGCTCTACAATCTTAGCCTCTACCACCTCTGATGGGAGGCTATTCCACTTGTCCACTACCCTTTCTGTGAAGTAAGTTTTCCTTAAATTTCCCCTGAACTTGCCTCCCTCCAGTTTCAGTGTATGTCCTCGAGTTCTAATACTCCTCTTCCTTTGAAGAATGTTTCCCTCCTGAACTTTGTTAAAACCCTTGGTATATTTGAAAGTTTCTATCATGTCCCCCCTTTCCCTTCTCTCCTCCAAACTATACATGTTAAGATCTTTTAGCCTTTCCGGGTAAGTTTTGTGATGTAGGCCATGCACCATTTTAGTTGCCCTTCTTTGTATACTCTCTAATGTATTTATATCCTTCTGGAGATATGGGCCAATATTTACTAAGAATTCGAGTTTGTCCGATTTGTGTTTTTTTTTTTCAAAGTCCCAATCCGGGAATTCACTAAGCACCAATCTCGGCAGTGTTTGGACTATTCGTAATGGTTTGATTTGCAAAGTTCCGAAATACGAATGAATAGACCATCGGTCAAATGCGGCTGATATTTCATACAATGCGGGCATTCACTATTCATTCGTATTTGGGTGTTAGTTTCTGAGTGCTCAAGTGCGGGTCTGTTTTTTATCGATTCGTTAAAAAAAGCAGCAAAAAAATAGACCTGCTTTTTCCAGTCGAGTTTGGATAACCATGCACGGATCAGTGAGATCTGTGCATGGTTATCTATGGGAAAGGGTCTGTTTAGTGTAAAAACTGAAAAAAAAAATTTGGTGGGGTCCTAAGCATAACCAGCCTCGGGCTCTTTGAGCCGGTCCGGGTTGAAAAAATATGGGGGGGAAAATGACAGGGGTTCCCCCATATTTAATCAACCAGCACAGGGCTCTGCGCCTGGTCCTGGTTCCAAAAATACGGGGGACAAAAAGCGTAGGGGTCCCCCGTATTTTTGAAACCAGCACCGGGCTCCACTAGCCAGGTACATAATGCCACAGCCGGGGGACACTTTTATACTGGGCCCTGGCATTACATACCCAACTAGTCACCCCTGACCGGGGTACCCTGGAGGAGTGGGAACCCCTTAAATCAAGGGGTCCCCCCCCTCCAGCCACCCAAGGTCCAGGGGTGAAGCCCGAGGCTGTCCCCCCA
Organism: Pseudophryne corroboree; assembly: GCF_028390025.1. Classification (NCBI taxonomy): domain Eukaryota; kingdom Metazoa; phylum Chordata; class Amphibia; order Anura; family Myobatrachidae; genus Pseudophryne; species Pseudophryne corroboree. The sequence continues at coordinate 277,846,611 of NC_086453.1, forward strand.
TCCAAGGGCGGCGGATGGGGGGCTGATAGCCTTTTGAATAAATGTGAATATTGTTTTCAGTAGCAGTACTAAAAGTCCCAGCAAGCCTCCCCCGCAAGCTGGTACTTGGAGAACCACAAGTACCAGCATGCGGTGGAAAACCGGGCCCGCTGGTACCTGTAGTACTACTACTAAAAAAATACCCCAAAAAAAACAGGACACACACACCGTGAAAATATAAGTTCATTACATACATGCACACCTCCATACACACATACTTACCTATGTTCCCACGAGGCTCGGTCCTCTTCTCCATGTAGAATCCTTGGGGTACCTGTGAAAAAAAATGATACTCATAATCCAGTGTAGAATCAGACCTTTGTATAATCCACGTACTTGGCAAAATAATAAAACGGAAACCCGACCACGCACTGAAAGGGGTCCCATGTTTACACATGGGACCCCTTTCCCCGACTGCCAGGACCCCCCCTGACTCCTGTCAAAGAGGGTCCCTTCAGCCAATCAGGGAGCGCCACGTCGTGGCACTCTCCTGATTGGCTGTGTGCTACTGTAGTGTCTGTCAGGCAGCACACGGCACAGATACAATGTAGCGCCTATGTGCTCCATTGTAGCCAATGGTGGGAACTTTGCGGTCAGCGGTGAGGTTACTTTCGGTCAACCGCAAAGTTCCCACCATTGGCTACAATGGAGCGCATAGGCGCTACATTGTATCTGTGCCGTGTGCTGCCTGACAGACACTACAGGAGCACACAGCCAATCAGGAGAGTGCCACGACGTGGCGCTCCCTGATTGGCTGAAGAGACCCTCTTTGACAGGAGTCAGGGGGGGTCCTGGCAGTCTGGGAAAGGGGTCCCATGTGTAAACATGGGACCCCTTTCAGTGCGTGGTCGGGTTTCCGTTCTATTATTTTGCCAAGTACGTGGATTATACAAAGGTCTGATTCTACACTGGATTATGTGAGTATAATTTTTTTCACAGGTACCCCAAGGATTCTACATGGAGAAGAGGACCGAGCCTCGTGGTAACATAGGTAAGTATGTGTGTATGGAGGTGTGCATGTATGTAATAAACTTATACTTTCACGGTGTGTGTGTCCTGTTTTTTGGGGGGTATTTTTTTAGTAGTAGTACTACAGGTACCAGCGGGCCCAGTTTTTCACCGCATGCTGGTACTTGTGGTTCTCCAAGTACCAGCTTGCGGGGGAGGCTTGCTGGTACTTGTAGTACTGCTACTAAAAACAATATTCACATTTTTTCACAAGGCTATCAGCCCCCTATCCGCCGCCCTTGGATGGGGGGGACAGCCTCGGGCTTCACCCCTGGGTGGCTGGAGGAGGAGGCCCTTGATTTAAGGGGTTCCCACTCCTCCAGGGTACCCCGGCCAGGGGTGACTAGTTGGGTATGTAATGCCAGGGCTGCAGGGACCAGTATAAAAGTGTCCCCCGGCTGTGGCATTATGTACCTGGCTAGTGGAGCCCGGTGCTGGTTTCAAAAATACGGGGGACCCCTACGCTTTTTGTCCCCCGTATTTTTGGAACCAGGACCAGGCGCAGAGCCCGGTGCTGGTTGATTAAATATGGGGGAACCCCTGTCATTTTTTCCCCATATTTTTTCAACCAGGACCGGCTCAAAGAGCCCGAGGCTGGTTGTGCTTAGGAGGGGGGACCCCACGCAATTTTTTTCAGATTTGTTAAGACTTTAATCAACTTTTTAAGGTACACAATGAAGCCCTGCACGGATCTCACAGATCCGGCCGGGATTCCTTGTGTTTTGTCAGGCAGTGTTTTACTCATCACTCCCGTAAAACACTGCCTGATATTACGAATCACATCGACATCGGTAAAAATGATTGTGCAAAACTCGGCAGCTTAGTGAATGATCATATCAGGATTCAAAAAGTTGCAGTAAAATGCACCCGATACCATTCGAGTTCAAACACCCTTCAAAACGGCCAAAACACGAATCTTTGTAAATATACCCCATGGTCTCCAGAACTGGACACAGTATTCAAGATGAGGCCGTACCAATGACCTATGCAGTGGCATTATCACTTCTTTTTTCCTGCTACAGATTCCTCTCCCTATGCAACCAAGCATCTGACTTGCCTTTCTCATTGCTTTGTTGCATTACTTTCCTGCCTTTAAGTCACTTGAAATAGTGACTCCTAAATCCCTTTCCTCCTCAGTAGTTTCCAAAATAGTACCTTTGATACTATATTTAGCCTTTGGGTTTTTGAGACCCAAGTGCATGATTTTGCATTTTTTAGCATTAAACTGTAGTTGCCACGTTCTTGACCATTTCTCAAGCCTAGCTAGGTCATCAATCATTTGTTTTACCCCTCCCGGTGTGTCTACCCTGTTGCAAATCTTTGTATCATCTGCAAAAAGGCATACTTTCCCTTTAATACCATTTGCAATGTCACCAACAAAGATATTAAAGAGAACTGGTCCAAGTACAGATCCCTGGGGTACTCCACTGGTAACATGTGCAGCTACCAGGGGCGGATTGGCCCACCAGGACACCATAACAGATTTTGATGGGCCGGTCCCATATCCCCCTCAGCCAGGCCGATTCACACTCAGGCTGGGCTAGCTCACACTGCTTCCAGTACTTGTGGTTCATTGGAATGTAATCCGGAAGTTAGGCTAGCGGGCACTTCCAGGTGCCACTAGCCGTGAAAAGTGGTGATGCTGTTCTACCAATGGGGGACCTTGAGAAAGTTAACCATCCCAGCAGCATCCTCTCCCTGGCCCCGGCCAAAGGTCTCTTCAACGCGCCCGGCCCAGGAGCAGCAGCAAAGCGATGGTCGGAGCCGGGTTCACTACACCCGCTGCCACCCCAGCTCCCGCACTCTCACTGAACTGGCCTGAGTGGCAACTGAGCACTGAAGGGGACCCGGCAGAACGGTTATTTTTAATTACATTATTTGCATTATCATGATGGTGTAAGGGTTAGGGCTTCCCCGGTCACAGTGTATGGTTTGGGGACTGGACAGTAGCAGGATGTACTTTGTTCTCAGGATGCCAGCTGACCAGGCAGCACTCACAGCCAGCCCTGGGACAATCTCTAATGCTATGTCCTTCAGCCCTATAGCTGCCCAATGTCTGTCCATGATGATGGGCCTATTTATGCGGTGTCTATGTATGTAATGCTGTGGCTATGTATGTAATGCGGTGGAAATGTATGTAATGTGGTGGTGCTAGTCGTATAATGCGGTGCTATACCTGTAATGTTGTGCTATTTGTGCTATGTGGTGCTATTTGTGTAATCCAGTGCTATACATGTAGGCCCTCATTCCGAGTTTTTCACTCGGTAATTTTCTTCGCATCGCAGCGATTTTCTGCTAATTGCGCATGCGCAATGTTCGCACTGCGACTGCGCCAAGTAAATTTGATAAGAAGTTTGTTATTTTACTCACGGCATTACAAGGTTTTTTCTTCGTTCTGGTGATCGGAGTGTGATTGACAGGAAGTGGGTGTTTCTGGGCGGAAACTGGCCGTTTTATGGGTGTGTGTGAAAAAACACTGCAGTTTCTGGGAAAAATGCGGGAGTGGCTGGAGAAACGGGGGAGTGTCTGGGCGAACGCTGGGTGTGTTTGTGACGTCAAACCAGGAACGAAACTGACTGAACTGATCGCAGTGGCAGAGTAAGTATCGAGCTACTCAGAAACTGCAAAGAAATTTCTATTCGCAATTTAGAGAATCTTTCGTTCGCAATTTTTCTAAGCTAAGATTCACTCCCAGTAGGCGGCGGCTTAGCGTGTGCAATGCTGCTAAAAGCAGCTAGCGAGCGAACAACTCGAAATGAGGGCCGTAATGCGGTGCTATACGTGTAATGTAGTGCTATACATGTAATGCAGTGCTATTTGTATAATGTGGTGGCTATGTGCTATTATGGGGCCTAGAGCTGAGAGAGGCCCCCTTCCCTGTCACAATTACATGTGTTATATATAGGGGTGTAGCTACCATAGGTACTGTGACTGCCTACCAGTGCAATGCCTCACCTACTGGTGTGATCTCCACCTCCTGTGACACGATCCTCCTGCTGTGACTGCCTACCAGTGTAATGCCTCACCTACTGGTGTGATCTCCACCTCCTTTGACACAATCCTCCTGCTGGTGCTGTGACTGCCTACCAGTACAATGCCTCACCTACTGTTGTGATCTCCACCTCCTGTGACACGATCCACCTGCTGGTGCTGTGACTGCCTACCAGTGCAATGCCTCAGCTACTGGTCTGATCTCCACCTCCTGTGACAAGATCCTCCTGCTGGTGATGTGACTGCCTACCAGTGCAATGCCTCACCCACCGGTGTGAACTCCACCTCCTGTGACATGATCCTACTGCTGGTGCTGTGACTGCCTACCAGTGCAATGCCTCACCCACCGGTGTGATCTCCACCTCCTGTGACACGATCCTCCTGCTGGTGCTGTGACTGCCTACCAGTGCAATGCCTCTCCCACCGGTGTGATCTCCACCTCCTGTGACACTATCCTCCTGTTGGTGCTGTGACTGCCTACCAATGCAATACCTCACCCACTGGTGTGATCTCTACCTCCTGCGACAGGAGCCTCCTGCTGGTGCTGTGACTGCCTACCAGTACAATGCCTCAGCTACTGGTGTGATCTCCACCTCCTGTTACACGATCCTGCAGGTGCTGTGACTGCCTACCAGTACAATGCCTCACCCACCGGTGTGATCTCCACCTCCTGTGAAATGATCCTACTGCTGGTGCTGTGACTGCCTACCATGCTGCATTAGCCTTGCTTACTACCACTGAGGGTAATGCTAACAATTTGCTTAAGCCCAATTTGTGTTGGGCCCCGCTTATAGCTGACTTACTCCAACCTACATGAAGCCACTTTTCATATATTTCCAGGGCCACTTTATGTTCCCAATCCGCCCCTGTCTGGCATGGAAGAAATGTTAATGATAAATCAATGTAAATGTAACAGGAGGTATTGACAAGCCTTTATAACATTATCTTATACTGTGAATTTCTTACCTTGTTTCCAAGACAAATAATTAATTTAACTTGTTAATTAAGTGAAAGGAAGACATGATATTTTCCAGGAGATGTATCAAGCCGTGGAGAGAGATAAAGTTGAGCATTTGCCCAAATCAAATGAAGCTTCTAACTACAGGTATTATTTCACGTACTGTGCTAGATAAGTGACAGAAGATGATTGGGCGGTTTGAACATCTGCACTTTATCTCTCTCCAAGGCTTGATACATCTCCCCAAGAGTGCTGTATATAAAATAAATGTCTGGCTGCTATACAGCAGGCCATGAGCACCAGCAGGACAGTAGAGTAACAGTCATATCAGTAATAATTTGCGGACCCTGTGAAATTAGCATTCAGTAAAGACGGGAGACTCAGTCAATGAATACATAAAACATTTTTTAGTTTTTAGTAAATAATATCTGCGAGACGTCTCCAAAAACGGTCAGTTTTGGAGGCTGCCCACAAATATTAACCAGCCCCTGAATGTATGTATTGGGGACTGCAATGGATATTTGAGATATCTATTGCGTTCCTCCTATTTTGAACACAAAAGCAGCCACCAAAAGTTTCTACAGCAGATGGTAAACTGTGAAACTCACCAAGCTCCATAATGCAAAGTATTTCTGAGCTTGGCCCGGCAGCTAATGCCATTTCTAAATGGCTTTTGTAGCCTGTGGGCTACATTATGCAATAATTCCCAGGAGAAGGATCCTTGGGATCCCTCTGCATTACTGTCTGCTCTCACATACGCAGTCTGACGATTACACATGGGAACTAGCGCAGCCGGGGTCTAAACCCAGAAGTAAAGTGATCGCATTAGCAATTATTTTACTTCTTATACATTGCAGGGATGGGCATGAGATTGGTACTCATTATGGCATAAAAGCTACACCTCTGGACTCATGAAGAGTCATCCTTCAGCACTCAGGAGAGGAAAAAACCTCTTGGGGGGAAACCTCTGGGGAACCATGGCCTCAGGATCGCCCTACCCTCTGGGCATTAAGAGGTGTACTAATAGAGGGGTCAGTATGCTATCGCAGCGCATGGGATCCCGGTGGTTGTCATACCAATGCCTGGATCCCAGTACAGAAAAGACCGACAGGGGTAAGGGGTGTTCTCGCCTCTCCCCACCCCCCTAAACCTGCCTATCCGCAATCTAACCCTAACCTCCCGCCTTTGTGCCGAACCCTCCTGCGGACATGCCTAATCCTAACCTCTGTCCCTGCTGCCTAACCCTCCCTTCCCCGCAGCCTAACCACTCTTGGGGGTGCCTAACCCACCCTACCCACAGCCTAATAATAATTTACCCCCACCCACAGCCTAACCCTATCCCCCCCCACCCGCAGCCTAATCCTAACCCTTGACCTGATGCCTAAACCTAACCCTCCCTTCCCCACAGCCTAACCACCCCCGGTGGTGCCTAATCCTAACCAACCCTACCCGCAGCCTAACCCTATCCTCCCCCCACCCACAGCCTAATCCTAACACCCCGCCTTATGCCTAAACCTAACCCCCCACCTGATTCCTAAACCTAACCCTCCCTTCCCCGCAGCCTAACCACCTCCTTGGGTGCCTAGCCCTAAACAACCCTACCCGCTGCCTAACCCTAACCTTCCCCCCACCCACAGCCTAAACCTAACCCCCGCCTGATGCCTAAACCTAATCACCCCACTTGATGACTAAGCCTAAACCTCCCTACCCTGCAGCCTAACCACCCCCGGGGGACCCTAACTTACCCTACCTGCTGCCTAACGCTATCCTCCCCCCACCTGCAACCTAACCCCTCCCCCTTTGTGCCTAACCATCCCGTGTAGGTGCCTAATCCTAATCTTTGTCCCTGCTGCCTAAACCTAACCCTCCCTCTCCCGCAGCCTAACCACCTACCCCTCCCCCTCTGTCCCTGTTACCTAAACCTAACCCTCCCTCCCTCGCAGCCTAACCACTCCCGCGGATGCCTAACCCTAACCCACCCTACCTGCAACCTAATGCTAACCTCCTCCCACCCACAGCCTAAACCTAACCCAACGCCTGACGCCTAAACCTAACCTCCCGCCTGATGCCTAAACCTAACCCTCTCTCCCCCACAGCCTAACCACCCTCAGGGGTGCCTACCCTAACCCACCCTATCCGCAGTCTATCCTTAACCTCCCCCCACCCACAGCCTAAACTTAACCCCCCTGCCTGACTCCTAAACCGAATTCTTCCGCTTAAACCTAACCCTCCCTCCCCCGCAGCCTAACCACCCCGGGGGGTGCCTAACCCTAAGCTCCCCCCACCCGCAGCCTAAACTTAACCCCCCTGCCTAATGCCTAAACCTAACCCTCCAGCCTGATGCCTAAACCTAACCCTCCCTCCCACGCAGCCTAACCACACCCAGGGGTGCCTAACCCACCCTATCCGCAGCCTAACCCTAACCACCACCCACCTGCAGCCTAACCTCCCGCCTGCCACATAAACCTAACCCCCCTGCCTGATGCCTAAACCTAACCCTCCCTCCCCCGCAGCCTAACCACCCTCGGGGGAGCCTAACCCTAAGCTCCCCCCACCCGCCGGCTAAACTTAACCCCCCTTCCTAATGCCTAAACCTAACCCTCCAGCCTGAAGCCTAAACCTAACCCTCCCTCCCACGCAGCCTAACCACCCCCGGGGGTGCCTAACCCACCCTATCCACAGCCTAAGCCTAACCTCCACCAACCTGCAGCCTAACCCTAACCCCCGACCTGCTGCCTAAACCTAACCCCCCCCGCTTGATGCCTAAACCTAACCCTCCCTCCCCCACAGCCTAACTACCCCCTCTCTCCCCCGTGCCTGATGCCTAACCTAACCCCCCTTGCCCGGCCCTAAACCTATGATCGTGGGGATACGGGCGTCGGTATCCTTGCCCATTCGGAGTTCCAACGTCGGGATTCTGAAGAGTGTCGGGATCCCAGTGTCAGTATTCTAACTGCCGTAAACCCGACAGCCGGCATCTTTACCGTATCTCCTAATAGGTAATGCATATGTCCCAACATTTGGAGCATGTGTCCGCAGCTCTCCTCCCAGGGCAGCTATTCAGGGATCACCCACTGCGCGTAGACGAAGAGGAAGAGATGAAAAATCATTGTTAGTGGATGAACAAGCAGAGAGACAAACTGCAAACAGTGGTGTGGTTGTGTAGAGAGAAAAATCTCTCCATGTAAATATGTTACTCTAACTACTGAGGACATGGAAAATACCTAAAATAAGGACAATTATCCCAAAGGGCCCATTGTTTTTATACAATACACACATTGGGGGGATAAGTTCTCTCTTATAGTAATTAGTGGGTACCTTCAGAAAAGAAATTTGACCAGTAAATAATAAAAGCTATAAATTGCTAACATGTAGGGGTCAATCTAATTAGGTACGAGTTACCATTGCTGCGACGTTTCAACAGCGTCCAAACTCACACCCTTCGTTGCCAGATTCAGCCTATGGGGCTACCGGAAAGTGCGGCTGTTGTAAGACAAACTTGCACCTAATTAAACTGACCCCTTAGTTGTTAAATGTGATAAAATTGTAAAATATAATGGTGTAATTGTGGGCCTGATTCAGTTGTGGTTGTTGAAGCGATCGCTGCTGCAATCTTGCTGTTCACAATTGCATTGTGAGTCTGAGCAGTCGTAGGCTGAACAAGTCTCCTAGACACAGGGGGCTCTCCAGCAGCAACACAGGTCACAATCGGTAATTTATGAATGCACATAGAACGTGGTTTGAACGGACCAGACAAGGCTGTATAGAGTTAGCCCCCCCCCCCCCCCGTTACCACCTCAAACGCTGACTTCCTGTCAATCACTTTGCGATGGGATCCTCTATGTGAGCTTGATTTCATTTCATGCGCAGTTCATCATACACGCATGCACAGTGAAAAAGCATTGAGCCACTTGGTGCAACAGCAGCTCTGCGTCCACATCTGAATCAGGCCCCCTGAGTGGTAAGGAGAAGGACTCTAGGGAAAGGACTATGTCACCTTTATTATATGTAAAGATAGGGAAACAGTCAATTGTTACAGCTCCAATTCACATCATTTATACCATTCTGTACCATTTCATCATTTGGTTATTCTATGGGGGAGATGCATTAAGCCCGGCAGAGTGATAAAGTGGAGAGAGGTAAAGTACCAGCCAATCAGCTCCTAACTGCCATGTTACAGGCTGTGTTTGAAAAATGACACCTAAGAGCTGATTGGTTGTTAGTTTATCTCTCTCCACTTTATCACTCTCCCAGGCTTTGTACACCTGCCCCCAGTTCATTGATATACTGTAAATGTCAGCCATTTTACTATCTCCCCCAATCTGTATTGTTCTTCCCCCGATCTCTATGTTCTGTATCATGCTCTCCCCACCCTTCCTGTTTTTCTGTATTACAGTATGTTCTACATCTTGCAACCCCCAAAAGTGTATGTCCTTCCTCTATATGTCCTATAGAGTACGCCACAATTTCTGTTTTTGTATTGTGCCCCCACACCATCTGTATGTGCTATACCAAGTTGCCCCTTCTGCATGTTTTGTATTGTCCGCTCTCCCCCACTATAGACCCTATGTTTTGTACTGTGCTCTCAATACCCCCCACCACACACACAATTACACAAGTATGGTAACTTACCTCCTGCATGCTATTCTCCAGTCACTAATTCCTCTGCGACCCCTCCCGTCGTCTTCAACTGACACTTTGCAGATCTCTTTGCCGGTCACCCGACACTCTGCAAATCTCTTTGCCAGAACTTTGCCAAATGATGATCTAAATAACCAGAATTTCCTGGTCAGACATACTATGTGTATAACTATACATCTACATTTTGTTACGTGCTTCCATTTTTATTCATTTGCAGTTTATTTATTTTATTGACTTTTTGTCCAAAACCTAAGATCCTTTCTCACAGAGACCCAAGTTATCTGCTCCAGGTCTTCCCTAGTGCTAGGACCATGTTAGTATCATACACTGGGCCTAATTCAGACCTGATCTCAGCAGCAAATTTGTTCTCTAATGGACAAAACCAGGGCCCTCATTCCGAGTTGTTCGCTCGTTGCCGAGTTTCGCTATATTGCGATTAGTCGCTTACTGCGCATGCGCAGGGTTCGCAGAGCGCATGCGCTTAGTTATTTTACACAAAAGTTAGGTATTTTACTCACGGCATAACGAGGATTTTTCATCGTTCTGGTGATCGGAGTGTGATTGACAGGAAGTGGGTGTTTCTGGATGGAAACTGGCCGTTTTATGGGTGTGTGCGGAAAAACGCTGCCGTTTCTGGGAAAAACGCGGGAGTGGCTGGAGAAACGGGGGAGTGTCTGGGCGAACACTGGGTGTGTTTGTGACGTCAAACCAGGAACGAAACTGACTGAACTGATCGCAGTGGCAGAGTAAGTCCCGAGCTACTCAGAAACTGCAAAGAAATTTCTATTCGCAATTATGCAAATCTTTTGTTCGCAATTCTGCAAAGCTAAGATTCACTCCCAGTAGGCGGCGGCTTAGCGTGTGCAATGCTGCTAAAAGCAGCTAGCGAGCGAACAACTCGGAATGAGGGCCCATGTGCACTGCAGGTGGGGCATATGTAACATGTGCAGAGAGATTATGGTAATTTACCTCCTGCATGTTATACTCCAGTCGTTGCTACATCTGCGACCCCTCCCGTCGTCTTCAACTGACACTTTGCAGATCTCTTTGCCGGTCACCCGACACTCTGCAAATCTCTTTGCCAGATGATCTAAAAAACACAAAAGACTATCATTAAACATAGTACTAGTTTAAGTACAATAAAATATCCATGAGTCAACCAGTTTCCCAATTTTCCTTAAACCAAACAAGATACTTTCAAAGTTATCAATATCCCATGTATCTATTTTATTAACTTTTTCATCCCAAAGCCGCGATCCTGCCTCATAGAGACCCAGGTTATCTGCATCCCCTGTATGTGTGCTTATCCTCCATACTGCCCTCTTTATTCCCGTTACGCTACATTTTTATTCCAAAATATGTTGTTCCTTCCTGCGCTTCTCCTATTTATGTCCTTGTACCTGTATTCCCTGTTCTGTCTATCTTGTCTTGCCTTTCAGCTGACTATACTGCACTCTATCTTCCTTACCCCTCTCCATCATACCCTGCTATATAGGACTCACCTCCTACCTGTCTTCCTGCATGGAAACTGGAAACGTCAGCAGCTGTAGATAGAATGTTACAGGAAGAAGCACTGTGATGTCACGGTCTAGTGATGTCACAGGCTAGGTGTGATGTCACAGTAACCAGCAGCAAAGCTACAGAGTTACAGCTATCTTACATATACATTTTCTACATCAATTACAACTGGATATACATGAGTTTCTAGTTTAAAACAATGAGACTAGTGTAGAAAATGAAGTATAAGGCAATGTTGTACAGAGTGCCTCAATATATAGATAAAGGGAAAATATAAGTGACAGGCATTTCTAGACTAAATCACCACTTATAGTGTGTGTGTGTGTGTGTGTGTGTGTGTGTGTGTGTGTGTGTGTGTGTGTGTGTGTGTGTGCGTGTGTGTGTGTGTGTGTGTGTATGCAGTGGCGGTTCTTGCCACGGGCAAGCAGGACTTTTGCCCGGGGCGCCGCCTTCCGGAGGGCGCTGGCGCCTTCCGGAGGGCGCCGCACCGTGGCAAGATCCGCCACTGCTGCCCGCTGTGTCCCCCGTCCGCCTCCGCTGCCCGCTGCCGTCCCCGTCCTCGGCGCCTCCTGTGAAGGGAACTAGACGCTATGCGTCTAGTTTCCCTTCGTGGAGAGTAACTGCTGAGCGGTGCGCGATGACGTCATCGCGCACCGCACAGCAAAGGTCCTCTCCACGAAGGGAACTAGACGCATAGCGTCTAGTTTCTCTTCGTGGAGAGGACCTTTTGCTGTGCGGTGCGCGATGACGTCATCGCGCACCGCTCAGCATTCAAGCGGCGCTTTCAATGTACAGGGGGCGTGACTCACCACGCCCCCTGTATTAGGCCACGCCCCTTTCCTGCCCGGGGCGCTCTGCGCCCTTGAACCGGCCCTGTGTGTATATATATATATATATATATATATAGAGAGAGAGAGAGATAAACTATACTATCCCATTAAACCAGGAAACTCACAAATTATACAGTTTCCTTGGCTGGCTGACCTCAAGTCTGCATTTCACCTGGTTTAATCAGCCACAGAACCTGTGTAACCCATGAGCGTATAAAGAGGAGAAGAAATAAGAGTTGTCTTTTTTGTGGTGCACTAGAAATGTATTATTCAATACCAGCGTATATAAAACTGTAAGGCGGGCCCACAAGGTGACATTCACAGGGAATGGGTAATGACATCCACTCGACTTGTTCACACCTGCTGGACGTGTTGGAAAGAGGTTAAGTGGACAGTGAGCATGGCTGTGCCCTGTGGCACCACGTGGCACCATTGTACTGCTGAGAACGGAATCTGGAGGGTACATACAGTAACTTTTTGGTTTTCATTTCATCTCATGACACTTCACCCAAAGCTACTCTTCTGGTTATCCTATCAACTAGGCCAACAATGAAGGTGACTCCATAACATTTCTTCCATTGTATTTCCGTGTCACAGAAACATTGCATGTGTGTTACAGGTGACCATCCTAATCATCTCTCCTTCACTTCACGTAATGTCATTGTTACTGATACATTATTTGGATCAAGCATCAAAAGGAAACTTAGATATAAGAGTCTGGCCAGTATATCACTTATTGCATGACGGCCTTGTGCCTGCGCTGTACTGTATGTAGATGGAGCATTTGGTTTTGCTAATGACTTACATAGACTCCATAAGAGGGCATGCCGACATAGCATATTGTTGAATGTTAACATGTATGATCTTAAACTGCATCTATAAATGTTCTGTTGCGAGACTTCCAATATGCTCAGAATATTGCTACTGTGACAGATGATTTAGTATATACTAGCTGGAGTACTCAGCGTTGCCCTGTATTTTAAGAATGTCTATTTACAAAAATAAATGTAAATATTAAACACACAGTATAAATAACATTGTAGATAGCTGAATACCCATGCTGAGGATGGTAAATTATAATGATAGATTGTTAATTTACGTTGATTGGAGATCTAGTACATAATTATACATTAAAATCAGTACAAAGTAGGAAAAGGGGCGTGGCCTCGTGTAAAGAGGGCATGGTCACGCCCTTTCCCTATACTTTCAATGGAAGTTTGGAGAGCCAAAAATCAGTACAGACCATAAAAAAGGTACTGTACCTGCAAAAAAGGTACAGTTAGAGGGTATGCTAGTATATAGACATATCTTGCTTCCCTGATGCACTTTTTGTAGTGGCCCAGCGTCGGACTGGCTGACCTCCCCGGTCACTTCCCACTTCCTCCAAGTGCTTCCGTCCATTTAAGCCAGGACAGTGTTCAGGAGCACCCGGCTCTTTACACCCGCTACCTGCATCGCAGGTAATTGCAGGTGCGAGTGCAGAGAACCGGCTGCCTCTAAACATTGTTCCGGCATAAGTGGACCAGAAGCGGTTCCCCGGTCAGCAAGTCCGAGGCAGTAGTGGCCGCACCCCTTTTTGGTCCCCCACTTCCCACTATACAACTCTCAGTCTGTGGCTTGCTGCTGCCTCCATTCCCCTCCTCACATCATGTCACTGTCCCTGTCACATGCAGCCCTGTCATCACTGAGATATCATGCATGTCCTAATACAGTGTGTGCTGCTGGCCCACCCCTAGGGGTGCTCCTGGTGTGTTACCCTCACAGTGTTTGTTCCAGGGCCGGACTGGCCATCTGGCTCTTCTGGCAAGTGCCAGAAGGGCCGATGGCCACGTGAGCCGGTCCAGCCAAGCAGCAGTTTGCTTCCGAGCCGACTGCAGAGGCGGATTTAAACAATTGCGCCCCACTTGTGTCACTGAGACACGCTGCCGTTCAGTCCGGCGGCAGCGTGTCTCAGCTGTCAGGAGAGGAGATCGCGCCAGCGCGGCTGTGTCTGGCGGCGTGTAGCGGACTTCAAACCAGCTGCCGGTTCGTGAGCCAATCAGAGCTCGTGGACCGGCAGCCAATCAGGAGCCGCCGTTGCCGGTCTGCGAGCTCTGATTGGCTCACGAACCGGCGGCTAGTTTGAAGTCCTACACGCCGGCGCCAGACATAGCCGCGCGCCCGCCCTCTCAGCTCTCCTCCTGACAAGTGACACCCTCACATCACAGCCGGAGGAGCAGCAGCAGCAGCAGCAGCAGCAGCAGCGCAGCAGCGGTAAGCAGCTGCAGCACTGCTGTGGGGGCAATTGTATACCTGGCACTGTGGGGGCAATTGGCTGGCACTGTGGGGCATTTGTATACCTGGCACTGTGGGGGCAATTGTTTACCTGGCACTGTGGGGGTATTTGTATACCTGGCACTGTGTGGGCATTTGTATACCTGTCAGGTATACAATTGCCCCCACCGTGCCAGATCCACAATTGCCCCCACAGTGTCAGGTATTACCTGACACTGTGTGGGCAATTGTGGATCTGGCACTGTGGGGGCAATTCTATACCTGGCACTGTGGGGGCATTTGTGGATCTGGCACTGTGGGGGCATTTGTATACCTGGCACTGTGGGGCATTTGTGGATCTGGCACTGTGGGGGCATTTGTGGATCTGGCACTGTGGGGGCATTTGTATACCTGGCACTGTGGGGCATTTGTGGATCTGGCACTGTGGGGGCATTTGTATACCTGGCACTGTGGGGTCATTTGTATACCTGGCACTGGGGCAATTGTGGATCTGGCACTGCACTATTGGGGGCATATGTCTGTGTATAACGTCCCATTTTAATTGGCCACACCCATTTTTTTGGCGCGCGCACACAGTACCTCTATGGGACACTCTCTGTCTGATTGGTCGCCGCTTAGCCCCGCCGGGAGTGCACACAGACGCTCTCATTCTAGTGAATGGGGCGCGTGCATGTCCACGCCCCTTTTCTGGAGCGCGCGTGCTTAGTTACAACCTTTATTTTTCCATACCCCCACTTCAAAATTTCCACTTCAACCAATGGTTGTGTGTATTTTAATACAGAATGATGTACACTTGTATGTAGCGATGTGCACCGGACATTTTTCGGGTTTTGTGTTTTGGTTTTGGATTCGGTTCCGTGGCCGTGTTTTGGATTCGGACGCGTTTTGGCAAAACCTCCCTGAAATTTTTTTGTCGGATTCGGGTGTGTTTTGGATTCGGGTGTTTTTTACAAAAACCCCTCAAAAACAGCTTAAATCATAGAATTTGGGGGTCATTTTGATCCCATAGTATTATTAACCTCAATAACCATAATTTCCACTCATTTTCAGTCTATTCTGAACACCTCACACCTCACAATATTATTTTTAATCCTAAAATTTGCACCGAGGTCGCTGGATGACTAAGCTAAGCGACCCAAGTGGCCGACACAAACACCTGGCCCATCTAGGAGTGGCACTGCAGTGTCAGACAGGATGGTACTTCAAAAAAATAGTCCCCAAACAGCACATGATGCAAAAAAAAAAAGAGGCGCAATGAGGTAGCTGTGTGACTAAGCTAAGCGACCCAAGTGGCCGACACAAACACCCGGCCCATCTAGGAGTGGCACTGCAGTGTCAGACAGGATGGCACTTCAAAAAAATAGTCCCCAAACAGCACATGATGCAAAGAAAAAAAGAGGCGCAATGAGGTAGCTGTGTGACTAAGCTAAGCGACCCAAGTGGCCGACACAAACACCTGGCCCATCTAGGAGTGGCACTGCAGTGTCAGACAGGATGGCACTTCAAAAAAATAGTCCCCAAACAGCACATGATGCAAATAAAAAAAGAGGCGCAATGAGGTAGCTGTGTGACTAAGCTAAGCGACCCAAGTGGCCGACACAAACACCTGGCCCATCTAGGAATGGCACTGCAGTGTCAGACAGAATGGCACTTCAAAATAATAGTCCCCAAACAGCACATGATGCAAATAAAAAAAAGAGGCGCAATGAGGTAGCTGTGTGACTAAGCTAAGCGACCCAAGTGGCCGACACAAACACCTGGCCAATCTAGGAGTGGCACTGCAGTTTTCTAGCGAGAGGATGAGTGCTTCCATCCTCATGTGAAGCTGAACCACTAGCCATGAACATAGGCCAGGGCCTCAGCCGTTCCTTGCCACTCCGTGTCGTAAATGGCGTATTGGCAAGTTTACGCTTCTCCTCAGATGCTTTTAATTTAGATTTTTGGGTCATTTTACTGAACTTTAGTGTTTTGGATTTTACATGCTCTCTACTATGACATTGGGCATCGGCCTTGGCAGATGGCATTTCATCGTCTCGGCCATGACTAATGGCAGCAGCTTCAGCACGAGGTGGAAGTGGATCTTGATCTTTCCCTATTTTACCCTCCACATTTTTGTTCTCCATTTTTTAATGTGTGGAATTATATGCCAGTATCAATAGCAATGGCCTACTACTATATATACTGTGCAAAACTGAAATGCACCACAGGTATGGATGGATAGTATATTTGACGACACAGAGGTAGGTAGAGCAGTGGCCTACTGTACCGTACTGCTATATATTATATACTGGTGGTCAGCAAACTGTGCAAAACGGAAATGCACCACAGGTATGGATGGATAGTATACTTGACGACACAGAGGTAGGTAGAGCAGTGGCCTTCTGTACCGTACTCCTATATATTATATACTGGTGGTCAGCAAAATTATGCACTGTACTCCTACTATATACTACAATGCAGCACAGATATGGAGCGTTTTTCAGGCAGAGAACATATAATACTGGTGGTCACTGGTCAGCAAAACTCTGCACTGTACTCCTCCTATATAATACTGCTGGTCCCCAGTCCCCACAATAAAGCAGTGTGAGCACAGATATATGCAGCACACTGAGCACAGATATGGAGCGTTTTTCAGGCAGAGAACGTATAATACTGGTGGTCACTGGTCAGCAAAACTCTGCACTGTACTCCTCCTATATAATACTGCTGGTCCCCAGTCCCCACAATAAAGCAGTGTGAGCACAGATATATGCAGCACATTGAGCACAGATATGGAGCGTTTTTCAGGCAGAGAACGTATAATACTGGTGGTCACTGGTCAGCAAAACTCTGCACTGTACTCCTCCTATAATACTGCTGGTCCCCAGAATAAAGATATTTGCAGCCCCCTGAAAGTTCTGAAACAAAGTGAGAGGACGCCAGCCACGTCTTCTCACTATCATTTCCAATGCATGAGTGAAAAATGGCGGCGACGCGCGGCTCCTTATATAGCATCCGAATCTCGCGAGAATCCGACAGCGGGATGATGATGTTCGGGCGCGCTCGGGTTAACCGAGCAAGGCGGGAAGATTCGAATCTGCCTCGGACTTGTGTAAAATGGGTGAAGTTTGGGGGGGTTCGGATTCCGAGGAACCGAACCCGCTCATCACTACTTGTATGTTGTTATAATATTAATTATATTTGTAAGAGCATAGACTAAGAAGTAGGAGGAGTCGGGAATAGTAAGGGGAGGGGTCAGATGCTGACACCGAGGTGGGCTTGTGTGCTTCCAAAATGCCAGGGCCAATTTTTGGTCCCAGTCCTGCCCTGGTTTGTTCCCAGAGTGTATGCACATGTGTAGCAAGTTTGATGTAAATTGCTCCAGGCATTCCAGAGTTATGCTGACTGCTGAGAAACTCTTTGCTGCTGCCTCACCCCTAGGGGTGCTAGGGGTGTCTTACCCCCACAGTGTTTGTTCCCAGCTTTCAAGTCATATGTGAACCAAGTTTGTTGTAAATTGGTCCAGGCATTTGGGAGTTATGCTGTCTGCTGAAATACTCTGTGCTGCTGTCCCACCCTTAGGGGTGTTTAACCCCCACAGAGTTTGTTTGCAGATTGTAAATCAGATGTGTACCAAATTTGGTGTAAATTGCTCCAGGCCTTCCACAGTTATGCTGTCTGCTGACTTAATCTGTGCTGCTGTCCCACCCCTAGGGGTGCTAGCGGTGTCTGACCAGCTAAATAGCTCAGGAGGCACTGACTAGCACCAGAGCCAGATTTACATGCAATATATGAGCCAAAATGTACATCTGGCCATTATACACAGGTGCAGCAGCATACCTCCCAATTTTAGACTTAGCTAAAGAGGGACACATGCGCGGCAAAAAGGGACGTGGCCCAAGAAAGGGGCGTGGCTTCACGGGAGGACCCGCGATCGCGAGCCACGGTCATGTTTATGTCACTAAGGGGGCATGCCCAGCGCTCTGTGAGCCGCTGGCATGCCCCCTCTCCCTCAGACTTCAGTGAATAGACGCTGTGCGCATGCGCACAGCGTCTATTCACCACTGCTCTGCTAAGCAGTGCAGCGAGTGCATGAGTCTCCCAACTGCCCCCCGCCACCACGGGACACTGCGGCCCGCGGGTGGGACAGCGGGACAGTCCCCCAAAAACGGGACTGTCCCCCAAAAACGGAACTGTCCCACGAAAATCGGGACAGTTGGGAGGTATGCAGCAGTATAGTTTTGAGTTTTGATCAGAGATGTGTGGAAAAGTTAGCCAGGTGAGACACTGCCTCACCTGCAATAGACTTTTTACTCGAGAGTTTTGGCTATAAAAATTATTAGAAGAATGGAAAGAAGATATTTCAAACATATTTTTTGTATTTTTCATATAGTTTACGCAGTCAAAACTCTGGCACAAACGTTAGTATGACAGGAAAGGCTCTGCCTTACCTGCCTCACCCCACCGCACATCACTGTGTCTGACCCCCCACAGTGTTTGTTTCCACAGTGAAAGTCATATGTGTACATATGTTGTAAATTGCTGCAGGCATTCCAGAGTTATGCTGTCTGCTGAAATACTCAGTACTGCTGCCTCACCCCTAGGGGTGCTAGGGGTGTCTTCCTCCCACAGTGTTTGTTTCTGGATTGTAAGGCACATGTGTACCAAGTTTTGAGTACATTGCTCCAGCAATTCCGGAGTTATGCTGTCTCCTGATACACTCTGTGCTGCTGTCTGCCCCCCTAGGGCTGCTAGGGATTTCTAATTGTTTTAGTTGCCTCCACTGTATTTTAATACGCTCGTATATAAACTTTCATGATCATCGCTTGCAAACTGTGGATTTGTATAGAAAGACAGAATGACAGATTTTCGCTTTTATATAGTAGATACGCTTAGAGTTTACTTTGATATGTGACTGTCATACTTGGCAACATTTTATAACAAGTTCCAGGGATGCTTGGTGGCTGAGCCCAGTGCATGGTGGAATGCCATGTGCGGATCTGTCTAGGAGGACCTTGGTGCACTACAACTCCCATCGTGTCATGTTTACTGGACTTCATTATAATGTGATGATTTGTTTTTAATTCATGTTAATTACTCATGTTCCATACATATTCATTTATACCATTTAATGTGCACATAACACAGTGTTTATAGGGCCTAATTCAGACCTGATCGCTCGCTAGTGTTTTTTGCAGCGCTGCCATCAGATCAGAACTGCGCATGCGTATGCACCGCAATGTGCAGGCACGTCGCACAGGTACAAAGCGGTTCGTTGCTCTGCGATGGGTTTGTGCAAAGATTCCATTCGCATGGGCGATCGCAAGGAGATTGACAGGAAGAAGGCGTTTGTGGGTGTCAACTGACCATTTTCTGGGAGTGGTTGGAAAAACGCAGGCATTCCCAAGCGTTTGCAGGGCGGGTGTCTGACGTGAATTCTGGTCCCGGACAGGTTGAAGTGATCGCAGCGGCTGAGTAAGTCCTGGGCTACTCAGAAATTGCACAAAATCTTTTTGTACCGCTCGACTGCACATGCGATCGCACACTTGCACAGCTAAAATACATTCCCCGGTGGGCGGTGACTATGTGAACGCAGGACTGCAAAAAACAGCTAGCGAGCGATCAGGTCTGAATTGGCCCCATAGATCCTCCAGAAACCCCATGGGGCTGTTTTACTGGTCCATGTCAGGTTTGGCCATCCAAGTGTGAGGTGAAATTGATGAATAATCCTGGGCCGCAGCTCCAGAGGCGGGATGGGCCTGCGTGTGGCCAGCTGTACAGTGGAGACATCGGATAACAGCCCATGTCCTCTCATGCTTTACGCAAAATTGGTGGTGGTGGTGGTGGGTGTTTGGTAGGATAAAACACTGGGCCAGATGTACTAAGCTTGAAAAGTGATAAATATCACTGTGATAAAGTACCAGCCAATCGGCTCCTAACTGTCATTTTTCAAACACAGCCTGTGACATGGCAGTTAGGAGCCGATTGGCTGGTACTTTATCACAGTGATATTTATCACTTTTCAGGCTTAGTACATCTCCCCCTGGGGCTCGTTACAAATACTGGAGTCTATTTACTAAGCCTTGGAGAGAGATAAAGTGGACGGAGATAAGTACCAGCCAATCAGCTGCTAACTGTCATATTATAGTCTGTGTTTGAAAAATGACAGGAGCTGATTGGCTGGTACTTTATCTCCATCCACTTCATCTCTCTTAAAGGCTTAGTACATAGACCCCATTGTATGCAGTGGATGTGGGGGTGATGAAATGGTTAAAAAATAGATACATTTTTGCAGGGCCCAGATATCACACACTTACCAAGTTCTTGGCTGCCAGTTGGGAGGGGTATGACGCAACCATGTGGGCAGTGCAGGGGCATGACAGCAGAATCGCATCATCAGGGCACAGTATATAAAGCCACGATTACATCATTGTAAAGCGGGGGAAGGGGCCATGATGATGGGATTCAGCAGGAATAGTGTCATCAGCTCACCTGGACTGGACACTTCACACGGGAAGTGGGCATCAGCGTGTGGAACTGAGGTGTTACTGAAGATATGCCTACACCTTGGTGCCTGCTATCCTGGAGTCTCCAAGACATTGCGGGAGAATAGGCAAGTACCATATGCTCTATCATGCGTGGGGATCGTGTAACCGGCGATTGGGATCCCAGCGGTCAGCATCCTGATACCTGTCACAGTTACATGTGTTATATACAAGGGCGTAGCTACCATAGGTGCAGGGAGTGCAGCTGCTATGCAGAGCTGAGAAGGGCCACCTTCCCTGTCACAATTACATGTGTTATATACAGGGTGTAGCTACCATAGGTGCAGGGAGTGCAGCTGCTATGCAGAGCTGAGAAGGGGCACCTTCCCTGTCACAATTACATGTCTTATATACAAGGGTGTAGTTACCATAGGTGCAGGGAGTGCAGCTGCTATGCAGAGCTGAGAAGGGGCACCTTCCCTGTCACAATTACATGTGTTATATACAGGGTGTAGCTACCATAGGTGCAGCTGCTTTGGGACCCACAGCTGAGAGGGGCCACCTTTCCTGTCACAGTTACATGTGTTATTTACAAGCGTGTAGCTATCATAGGTGCATGGAGTGCAGCTACCAGGGGCGGATTGGCCCACCAGGACACCATGACAGATTTCGATGGGCCGGTCCCATATCCCCCTCAGCCAGGGCGATTCACACTCAGGCTGGGCTGGCTCACACTGCTTCCAGTACTTGTGGTTCATTGGAATGTAATCCGGAAGTTAGGCTACCAATGGGGGACCCTGATAAAGTTAACCATCCCAGCAGCATCCTCTCCCTGGCCCCAGCCAAAGGTCTCTTCAACGAGCCCGGCCCAGGAGCAGCAGCATAGCGATGGTCGGAGCCGGGTTCACTACACCCGCTGCCACCCCAGCTCCCGCACTCTCACTGAACTGGCCAGAGCGGCGACTGAGCACTGAAGGGGACCCGGCAGAGAGGTTATTTTTAATTACATTATTTGCATTATCATGATGGTGTAAGGGTTAGGGCTTCCCCAGTCACAGTGTATGGTTTGGGGACTGGACAGTAGCAGGATGTATCTTGTTCTCAGGATGCCAGCTGACCAGGCAGCACTCACAGCCAGCCCTGGGACAATCTCTAATGCAATGTCCTTCAGCCCTATAGCTGCCCAATGTCTGTCCATGATGATGGGCCTATTTATGCGGTGTCTATGTATGTAATGCTGTGGCTATGTATGTAATGGAGTGGCTATGTATGTAATGTGGTGCTACTCGTATAATGCGGTGCTATACATGTAGTGCGGTGCTATACCTGTAATGTTGTGCTATTCGTTTTATGTGGTGCTATTTGTGTAAAGCGGTGCTATACGTGTAGTGCTATACATGTAATGCGGTGCTATGCGTGTAATGTGGTGCTATACGTGTAATGCAGTGCTATTTGTATAATGTGGTGCTATTCATGTAATAATGTGGTGGCTATGTATGTAATAAGGGGCGGATTGGCCACTAGGATAGATTCTGCTGCGCTGGTCCCCTATGTCTGTGTTTCACTACTTGTGTGTACTCCCTCCCTGTACTGTGCTGTATGTAGTGTGTGCTCCTCCTCCCTGTACTGTGCTATATGTAGTGTGTGCTCCTCCTCCCTGTACTGTGCTGTATGTAGTGTGTGCTCCCTCCCTTTACTGTGCTGTATGTAGTGTGTGCTACCTCCCTGTACTGTGCTGTATGTAGTGTGTGCTCCCTCCCTGTACTGTGCTGTATGTAGTGTGTGTTCCCCCTCCCTGTACTGTGCTGTATGTAGTGTGTGCTCCCTCCCTGTACTGTGCTGTATGTAGTGTGTGCTCTCTCCCCGTACTGTGCTGTATGTAGTGTGTGCTCCTTCTCCCTGTACTGTGCTGTATGTAGTGTGTGCTCCTCCTCCCTGTACTGTGCTATATGTAGTGTGTGCTCCCTCCCTGTACTGTGCTGTATGTTGTGTGTGCTCCCTCCCTGTACTGTGCTGTATGTAGTGTGTGCTCCCTCCCTGTACTGTGCTGTATGTAGTGTGTGCTCCTTCTCCCTGTACAGTGCTGTATGTAGTGTGTGCTCCGACCTCCTCCCTGTACTGTGCTGTATGTAGTGTGTGCTCCCTTCCTGTACTGTGCTGTATGTAGTGTGTGTTCCCCCTCCCTGTACTGTGCTGTATGTAGTGTGTGCTCCCTTCCTGTACTGTGCTGTATGTAGTGTGTTCCCCCTCCCTGTACTGTGCTGTATGTAGTGTGTGCTCCCTCCCTGTACTGTGCTGTATGTAGTGTGTGGTCCCCCTCCCTGTACTGTGCTGTATGTAGTGTGTGCTCCCTCCCTGTACTGTGCTGTATATAGTGTGTGCTCCTTCTCCCTGTACTTTGAAACATATAAGGTTAAAAAAAGGGGTTTGTAAAATGAAAAATCAATAAAATCAGAAGTAGATTAAAGGCATGAATGCAGTGTTAGTAGACACTGAAAGTGGGCATATCAGTTCTTGTATATTCAGACGAACAGATGTGCATCAGGGAAGGGTATTGTAGCAGCATATGCATAAAGGGGGTCATTCCGAGTTGATCGCTCGTTGCCGATTTTCGCAAGCGCTGCAATCAGGTAAAAAAACGGCAAAACTGCGCATGCGTATGCGTTGTATGGGTACAAAGAGCATCGTTGTGCAATGCTTTTAGCGACAAATCCATTCGCACAGCCGATCGCAAGGAGATTGACAGGAAGAGGGCGTTTGTGGGTGGCAACTGACCGTTTTCTGGGAGTGTTTGGGAAAACGCATGTGTGTCCAGGCATTTGCCAGGCGGGTATCTGACGTCAATTCCGGGACCTCCATCACTAGAATCATCGCACAGGATAAGTAACTACAGGGCTGGTCTTGTTTTGCACAAAATGTGTTCGTGTCGCTCGGCTGCACATGCGATCGCACACTTGCAAAGCGAAAATACATTGCCCCGTGGCTGGCGACAATGCGTTTGCATGGCTGCTTAAAGTAGCTAGCGAGCGATCAACTCGGAATGAGGGCCACAGTCACAGGTAAACAATAGCATAACGTAAAGCAAATGAGGCCCCAACTGTGTCTATCTCAGAATCAGGACCTCTGAGAAGTGACCCCGCCCTCTTGATAGCCCCTCCCCCTCAACAGACTCCGACCTCATTAGGGCTGCTTCCATAAATTTCCCGGGCTGGTGTTCGATCCCAATCCGCCCCTGGTAGTATGTATTAGAATCTAGCAAATCTGCATAGCTGCAATGAGTAAAATAGGGGAAAAAAGTTAAAAAAATGAGAATGAAAAGAAAGAATTGCTCCTGGGAAGCATAAGATAAGTTACTTATTGAAATGACTGAGGATCATCATCACACAAGGCTCTATTATTTCTAGTTGTCTCTGATCTTTTTTTCTCTTCCATTTCTAACTTTTTTTTTTCCATTTACCACTAACACTTACAGTAAATACAATTTAACACAAAGTCGCCTAATCACAACTCATCTGGTTGTCATTCCTGGGTGTCCTCACATCACACTTCTGTTGCAACAAGTAGGAATTCTGCAAACGCTTTAATTCCAGGAGTGACAGTACACAAGGAAGCCAATTAAAAATATGCTGCATTCATTTCAATCAATGAAACCACAGTAACCAGTGAGACTGCAGCAGAATAATTTAATTAAACTGTAGCAGCTTCACAATGAAAGGAAAATGCTTAGGTTAGATGAAGGGTGAGATGGATGGGTTACTCTGCTACCCTCTCTTGCTCTCATAGTAGAGTGATGTCCACAGTTTTGCAAATACAGTATCAGCAGTGGCATATCTACAATGGAAGCCAGGTGTGCAGTGCATACAGGCCCTGGGTCCAGGGGGGCCCACACTCCACACCTTGCACCCATTTCTTGAATACTTACCACTCCGGCGGCCATTTTGCCGATGTTTTGTGCATGCACAGTAGGAAAATCACCATAAAAACATATATCCCAATGCATAAAAGGTGATAAAAAGCCAAAAAATAAGAACATTTATAGAGATTTAAGAAAAAGATGAGAGAAAGGAGAAAATATGTTGGAGGTGAGGGGGATGATTTTCTGTACCCAGCTAGGAAAAATGGTTAAAATACATTATCTAACATTTTGTGATTATTACAGAGGATTCAATCTTATGATCTCTATAGGGTAGGAGGCATACAATAACAGAAACCTGACACAAAAGTTTATGGGGCCTATTTATTTATATAGAAATTGTGGTCAATTCACAGAAGTGCTGGCACATTATTTAGTACTGGAGCTAATGAACATCTATGATATCTGTGGCAGTTCCTCTATGATCCTTCATATATGTAGTCCTCATAGACAGTGGGGGGATTTTACCAAAGGACTGCAGGACTGCGGCCCCCACCCCAGGTATTATGCACCCAGGGCCGGTGCTAGGGTGTTCGGCGCCCCCCTGAAAACATAAATTTGCGCCCTCCCATATTCCTTTGGCACGCGCCGGGAAAAGGAGTGTGGTCTCACAAGTAAGGGGCATGGCCACACAATAGTACCCCCATTTAAAATTACGCCACAATGTAGCACAATCTTATTCATCTTATACATAATGACCCACCCGTAGTAGTAGCGTCCTTGTATGTAATGCACCCCAGTAGTAGTAGCATCCTTATACATAATGCCCCCCCAGTAGTGGTAGCCTCCTTATACATAATGCCCCCCCAGTAGTAGTAGCAACCTTATATGTAGTGCACCCCCAGTAGTAGACGCGTCCTTATACGTAATGCCCCCCCCCAGTAGTAGTAGCGTCCTTATAAGTAGTGCACCCCCAGTAGTAGAAGCGTCCTTGTACGTAATTCCCCCCCAGTAGTAGTATTGTCCATATACGTAATGCCCCCCCAGTAGTAGTAGTGTCCTTATACGTAGTGCACCCCCAGTAGTAGAAGCATCTTTATACATAATGCCCCCCCAGTAGTAGTATCGTCCTTATACGTAATGCCCCCCCCAGTAGTGGTATCGTTCTTATACGTAATGCCCCCCCCCCCCCCCCCAGTAGTAGTAGCGTCCTTATACGTAGTGCACCTCCAGTAGTAAAAGCGTCCTTATACGTAATTCCCTCCTAGTAGTAGTATCGTCCTTATACATAATTCCCCCCTAGTAGTAGTATCGTCCATATACGTAATGCCCCCCAGTAGTAGTAGCGTCCTTATACATAATGCACCCCCAGTAGTAGAAGCCTTCTTATACGTAATTCCCCCCTAGTAGTAGTATCGTCCTTATACGTAATGCCCCCCCAGTAGTAGTAGCATCGTTACGCATAATGCCCCCCCTGTAGTAGTAGCGTCCGTATACGTAGTGCACCCCCAGTAGTAGAAGCGTCCTTATACGTAATTCCCCCCTAGTAGTAGTATCGTCCTTATACGTAATTGCCCCCCCAGTAGTAGCGTCGTTTCACAAAATGCCCCCCCCCCTGTAGTAGTTGCGTCCTTACATGTAATGCCCCCCCCCAGTAGTAGCATCATTATACGTAATGTCCCCCCAGTACTAGCATCCATAAAATGCGCATACATAGACATACCTCACTCACACACACACACACAATTCACACATATATACACACACATACACACTCACCATATACACACACACCCACACACCATATACACACATACACACACACATACCCACCATATATACAAACACACACTTCTCTCTCACCCTACACTTACCTAAGCCAGTCTCCCTCTGTACAGCAGCCTGGTCCATGTAGCTCCGCCCCTTCCATCCCCGTTTAGCTCCGCCCCCTTCCATCCCGTACACAGCCGCTGTCACACAGGTGAGGGGAGGGGAGGGAGGAGGCTTTTCATGCTGCAGGAGCCGCTGCCAGTGACTGTCATACAGTGACAGACACAGCAGCAGCAGCAGCAGCAGCAGGGGGGCCAGGACGGCGCAGCAGGGAAGGGATGCAGAGTAGGGGGAGCGCCTCTCCGTCCCAGCGCCTCCCTGCACTGCATCCCTTCGCTGAGCGGGTAGTGCCGGGCCTGTATGCACCATACCTCTCAGTGTCAGTGAAGCCAGATGCAGTCCGTGAATTCACTGGGTTCACTGTGACCTATTGAAAGTCCTACCTGTCAGTCACAGTCACTACAGGCAGTCCCATTGGGAGATGTTTCCTCCTTCCGGGACTGCCAGACTGGGCTGCGATAGGCAAGAGCTGGCTTCCTTTAGGAAGCCACTCCCTACCTTTCACACTGCACAATCCGGCTTATATGGGCTGCAGCCAATGCAATATATAGAAGCTGGAGGTATGCGCATGTGCAGTTGCACCATGGGATCTGCTCATGCGGTGGTCGTGGCACCTGTTGGATCCATTGCGCAGGTGCCGGAACCTAGGGCTTCACGTCTCCTCCCCTCTCCGGACTGGGGGTAGCGGCAGCCCCCTTACTTAAAGGAAGTAGGAGCCGTCGCTGCTCATAGCTTTCTATGTGAACCTAAAATATGGGCAGTTTGCTAAGATGGCAATTGGTAGCAGGTACACGGTTCATGGGTCGATAGTCAGTAGGTCAACACTATGTGGTTGACATGCATATGGTCGACATGGTCAAAATGGTCGACATGACAAGGGTCAACACAACATATTGTCAACACAAGTTTTGGGGAATTTTTTGCATTTTTTTTAAACTTTTTCATACTTTACCATCCATGTGGACTACATTGGGAACAGTAACCTTGCCCGAAGTTCACTTGCCATGCTAGGATACATTAATTGGGGGTTTCATGTGCTGAAACCTACATAGTGACACCTAAAAAAATCATGTCGACCTTTTTATGTGTCAACCTTTTCCACGTTGACCTTTTGCTTGTGTCAACCTTTTACACATTGAGTTTCAAGTTAAGGAGACTCCCGCACCAGATTATGGATAAATAATACTTTATAGGGAGACTCCCGCACCAGATTATGGATAAATAATACTTTATAGGGAATATTTGTAGTCTAGCATATTGTGCTGATCAGACAAATATTTCAACACAATTATGTTGAGGTGGTGCTGCTTGTTGATCTATATATACATATTTAAAGAAAAGAGAGGAAAAGCAAATCAACTTTTAATAGCAGCACTCATTCCCTGAATAGTTTTTAATTACAAATATGATTTGTCCAAATATTTTATAGGTAATAGTGTTAAATACGAAAGAGATTCTCAATACCCATATGTGATGTAGATACCTTTATTGTTATCACATATGATGTATTATATGTCCCCTTTTTTGTGAAGGAGACAACTAAGTGAAGTATTAAAAATTATAGAGACAGAATAACGTGTAAGAAAAAATAAATTAAATTATGTGTAGAGAATATGTTTAAAAACAAGTGCTAGTACGCTGTCTTAATTTATAGATCAATACAACCTGTGGTGCAAAAGTTTTTTATGTAAATAATTTATTTATTTAATGAAACCACCACTGATTTTTTGTAACCAGAGATGTATATAAAGGGTTACAAAATATATCAATATTATACCATTTCTAATAAGTTCTCAAATTTATAAATCCCAATGCAACATTTGTTGCTATATAGTGGAGTCACGAGAATATTAGAAACAATAATGCAAAAAAATCCAAATGATGGTTAAGTCTGTTATAGACGTAAGGTTATTATTACCTTTAATAATATTGATATACGATAACACGCTGATGAAATATTATTTGATATTTGATATTATAAGAGACCCCTATTTAAGTATATCTATCTAGCTGATATTGCCATGCAGTATAAGCACACATTAACAATTAACTCCTTATTATATATTGTACAATTTGTTATAAGCCAATTCAATCAAGCCAGAATCTTAGATAGCTCTCCTTTCTCATTAGAGAGCCATCACAAATCATATATTTCTATTGTATTAATGTTACTAATCAGTGGTTAGTAAGGAGAGTACTATCAAATTCTTCAATCATATGTGCCTGGATTAGCTGTGTATATAGACAGCATTATTTGTAGCAAACAGATGCTCAAGCAGGCCTATTTATATGATAGTACTGTGCAAAACTGCTAGTCTCCTTAAGAACACTGCTATAATAGCAGGATATTTAATAAGGAGTAGTGGCCAGGAAATATATACTTAAATAGGGGTCTCTTATAATATCAAATAATATTTCGTCAGCGTGTTATCGTATATCAATATTATTAAAGGTAATAATAACCTTACGTCTATAACAGACTTAACCATCATTTGGATTTTTTTGCATTATTGTTTCTAATATTCTCGTGACTCCACTATATAGCAACAAATGTTGCATTGGGATTTATAAATTTGAGAACTTATTAGAAATGGTATAATATTGATATATTTTGTAACCCTTTATATACATCTCTGGTTACAAAAATCAGTGGTGGTTTCATTAAATAAATAAATAATTTACATAAAAAACTTTTGTACCACAGGTTGTATTGATCTATAAATTAAGACAGCGTACTAGCACTTGTTTTTAAACATATTCTCTACACATAATTTAATTTATTTTTTCTTACACGTTATTCTGTCTCTATAATTTTTAATACTTCACTTAGTTGTCTCCTTCACAAAAAAGGGGACATATAATACATCATATGTGATAACAATAAAGGTATCTACATCACATATGGGTATTGAGAATCTCTTTCGTATTTAACACTATTACCTATAAAATATTTGGACAAATCATATTTGTAATTAAAAACTATTCAGGGAATGAGTGCTGCTATTAAAAGTTGATTTGCTTTTCCTCTCTTTTCTTTAACCTTTTACACATGTCACTGATAATGATGATATTATCTTAGACTGCAAAGCTATACCTTTAAACACACCTTTACCATGGAGCTGCTGCGGTCGCTAGCTCACGCTACGTACTTCGTACGCTATTTGCGCACAGAGTCCCGTACCGTATACGCACTCAGCGTACAAACCCCGCACTGTGGGTACAAAGCACATGCAGCGAGCGCACACACAATTGATAACCTTTAAACCTTGTTAATGATACAATGTAATGATATGCTTACACTTTAAACCTTAGCAGCAAAGTACTGCAACGATGTAATACCTTTAAACCTTAAGTAGCGCTGGCGATACAAAGTATCCGCAGTGCGTACACCTTAACAATGCTTATACACCTTAAACAGGTTAATCTACTTTAAAGCCCAGGCAGGAAAGTGAAAACACAACACCGTTTGTAGTTGAAACCACAGGGTTCTAAGGCCTCCGTGGATTGATTCCAAAAAGGTAAAACAATACAAGTTATACACTACAGACTAACAAGTAAATCTAAACAGAATAATGGCTACAGAGAACGTACATACGTGAGAATGTTTCGCACGCGCAACCCGAGTCGGTCCTCCGCTGGTCATACAGATAGCGTTCAGAGTCTTGTGTCCCCAAGCCTGCTGCAAGCTCTCTTTATTCACTTCATCCAAAACAATACAATGGTCACTGTAATCCCTTTGTCTATTGGACACAGAGATGTACCTTTTCATTACGGGAGGGGTCATAGGTTGATTTGAAAAGGTGGGCTATGTCTTTCTCAACTGCTCCTGTGGATGGTCTCCTCTGGATTCCCCTCGCATACACAATACACAGCAAATTAAGTTTAAACCTATATTCTGCTTCTGCATCTAACTATCCTCAGGAACATGCGATTTTCCTCAAACCAACACCAGAATGTTTCCCTTAAAATACCCTACAGCTGGATACCAAACACCACCTTGTAACCTTGTTCTGTCCCCTCCTATCCTGTAAAGGTGAATCCCTTTGTTCTGTTATCATTTTAAACAGCTATTTCTTTCTGATGTGGTGCAGGGGGCTATGTGTACAATGTGCACTATTTGGGTTAAATATGTAATGTTCTAATAACCCTCTACGCGCTCACAAACTCCGCCATAAATACCCATATCACGCGCATGATCGCCAGAGCGATCCTACGCAAATTGTGGATATGTGCACGAACGGAGGACTGGGTGCACGAGCAGCGGGCATGTGCATGGGGTTAGTACATGGGGCATGTATTACAATA
The DNA here is from genome assembly GCF_028390025.1 of Pseudophryne corroboree. Lineage (NCBI taxonomy): Eukaryota > Metazoa > Chordata > Amphibia > Anura > Myobatrachidae > Pseudophryne > Pseudophryne corroboree. The sequence goes on from NC_086453.1 coordinate 277,877,382, forward strand.
TTTTTCGACTTTGGCAGTCAACAATAACTGCCACTATCTAAACATTAAACAGAAAAATATACAATACAATATCTACAAAGGATTGAATGGTAGGAGGAGAGGTGTAGGTGGGAAATGTATGACCTAGTGGGATAGCAAAAGCATGTATGTATGAAATCCATGTCTGAGGGGCATGTATCATCGTGCCGTACATGTTCTAGATAAGGTTCGAGGTATTGCGAAGTATACATTAAATCCTTCTTATCCTGTATTAAGGGTCTGTAAGTGGGCCAACAAACACTACCGAGCTCTTTTCGGCTTTTTGTTTCAACAAATGGGGTGCACATTTAGTTGATGATACATGAAGGGGGGACACATGTGAATGCTAATATATATTAGAGATGAGCGGGTTCGGTTTCTCTGAATCCGAACCCGCCAGAACTTCATGTTTTTTTTCACGGGTCCGAGCGACTCGGATCTTCCCGCCTTGCTCGGTTAACCCGAGCGCGCCCGAACGTCATCATGACGCTGTCGGATTCTCGCGAGGCTCGGATTCTATCGCGAGACTCGGATTCTATATAAGGAGCCGCGCGTCGCCGCCATTTTTCACACGTGCATTGAGATTGATAGGGAGAGGACGTGGCTGGCGTCCTCTCCGTTTAGAATAGATTAGAGAGACACTTGATTTACTAATTTTGGGGAGCATTAGGAGTACTCAGTACAGTGCAGAGTTTTGCTGATAGTGACCACCAGTTTTATTTATAATCCGTTCTCTGCCTGAAAAAAGCGATACACAGCATATCTGTGTGCACTGCTCAGGCTCAGGCCAGTGTGCTGCATCATCTATTATCTATATATAATATTATATATATCTGTCTGACTGCTCAGCTCACACAGCTTATAATTGTGGGGGAGACTGGGGAGCACTACTGCAGTGCCAGTTATAGGTTATAGCAGGAGCCAGGAGTACATAATATATTATATAGTGAGTGACCACCAGACACACAGTGCAGTTTATTTAATATATTATTATTTATTTAATATATCCGTTCTCTGCCTGAAAAAAGCGATACACACAGTGACTCAGTCAGTCACATACCATATCTGTGTGCACTGCTCAGGCTCAGGCCAGTGTGCTGCATCATCTATATATATTATATATCTGTCTGACTGCTCAGCTCACACAGCTTATAATTGTGGGGGAGACTGGGGAGCACTACTGCAGTGCCAGTTATAGGTTATAGCAGGAGCCAGGAGTACATAATATTATATTAAAATTAAACAGTGCACACTTTTGCTGCAGGAGTGCCACTGCCAGTGTGACTAGTGACCAGTGACCTGACCACCAGTATATATAATATTAGTAGTATACTATCTCTTTATCAACCAGTCTATATTAGCAGCAGACACAGTACAGTGCGGTAGTTCACGGCTGTGGCTACCTCTGTGTCGGCACTCGGCAGCCCGTCCATAATTGTATATACCACCTAACCGTGGTTTTTTTTTTTTTTCTTTATACATACATACTAGTTACGAGTATACTATCTCTTTATCAACCAGTCTATATTAGCAGCAGACACAGTACAGTGCGGTAGTTCACGGCTGTGGCTACCTCTGTGTCGGCACTCGGCAGCCCGTCCATAATTGTATATACCACCTAACCGTGGTTTTTTTTTCTTTCTTTATACATACATACTAGTTACGAGTATACTATCTCTTTATCAACCAGTCTATATTAGCAGCAGACACAGTACAGTGCGGTAGTTCACGGCTGTGGCTACCTCTGTGTCGGCACTCGGCAGCCCGTCCATAATTGTATATACCACCTAACCGTGGTTTTTTTTTCTTTCTTTATACATACATACTAGTTACGAGTATACTATCTCTTTATCAACCAGTCTATATTAGCAGCAGACACAGTACAGTGCGGTAGTTCACGGCTGTGGCTACCTCTGTGTCGGCACTCGGCAGCCCGTCCATAATTGTATATACCACCTAACCGTGGTTTTTTTTTCTTTCTTTATACATACATACTAGTTACGAGTATACTATCTCTTTATCAACCAGTCTATATATTAGCAGCAGACACAGTACAGTGCGGTAGTTCACGGCTGTGGCTACCTCTGTGTCGGCACTCGGCAGCCCGTCCATAATTGTATATACCACCTAACCGTGTTTTTTTTTTTTTTCTTTATACATACATACTAGTTACGAGTATACTATCTCTTTATCAACCAGTCTATATATTAGCAGCAGACACAGTACAGTGCGGTAGTTCACGGCTGTGGCTACCTCTGTGTCGGCACTCGGCAGCCCGTCCATAATTGTATATACCACCTAACCGTGGTTTTTTTTTCTTTCTTTATACATACATACTAGTTACGAGTATACTATCTCTTTATCAACCAGTCTATATTAGCAGCAGACACAGTACAGTGCGGTAGTTCACGGCTGTGGCTACCTCTGTGTCGGCACTCGGCAGCCCGTCCATAATTGTATATACCACCTAACCGTGGTTTTTTTTTCTTTCTTTATACATACATACTAGTTACGAGTATACTATCTCTTTATCAACCAGTCTATATTAGCAGCAGACACAGTACAGTGCGGTAGTTCACGGCTGTGGCTACCTCTGTGTCGGCACTCGGCAGCCCGTCCATAATTGTATATACCACCTAACCGTGGTTTTTTTTTCTTTCTTTATACATACATACTAGTTACGAGTATACTATCTCTTTATCAACCAGTCTATATATTAGCAGCAGACACAGTACAGTGCGGTAGTTCATGGCTGTGGCTACCTCTGTGTCGGCACTCGGCAGCCCGTCCATAATTGTATATACCACCTAACCGTGGTTTTTTTTTCTTTCTTTATACATACATACTAGTTACGAGTATACTATCTCTTTATCAACCAGTCTATATTAGCAGCAGACACAGTACAGTGCGGTAGTTCACGGCTGTGGCTACCTCTGTGTCGGCACTCGGCAGCCCGTCCATAATTGTATATACCACCTAACCGTGGTTTTTTTTTCTTTCTTTATACATACATACTAGTTACGAGTATACTATCTCTTTATCAACCAGTCTATATTAGCAGCAGACACAGTACAGTGCGGTAGTTCACGGCTGTGGCTACCTCTGTGTCGGCACTCGGCAGCCCGTCCATAATTGTATATACCACCTAACCGTGGTTTTTTTTTCTTTCTTTATACATACATACTAGTTACGAGTATACTATCTCTTTATCAACCAGTCTATATTAGCAGCAGACACAGTACAGTGCGGTAGTTCACGGCTGTGGCTACCTCTGTGTCGGCACTCGGCAGCCCGTCCATAATTGTATATACCACCTAACCGTGGTTTTTTTTTCTTTCTTTATACATACATACTAGTTACGAGTATACTATCTCTTTATCAACCAGTCTATATTAGCAGCAGACACAGTACAGTGCGGTAGTTCACGGCTGTGGCTACCTCTGTGTCGGCACTCGGCAGCCCGTCCATAATTGTATATACCACCTAACCGTGGTTTTTTTTTCTTTCTTTATACATACATACTAGTTACGAGTATACTATCTCTTTATCAACCAGTCTATATTAGCAGCAGACACAGTACAGTGCGGTAGTTCACGGCTGTGGCTACCTCTGTGTCGGCACTCGGCAGCCCGTCCATAATTGTATATACCACCTAACCGTGGTTTTTTTTTCTTTCTTTATACATACATACTAGTTACGAGTATACTATCTCTTTATCAACCAGTCTATATTAGCAGCAGACACAGTACAGTGCGGTAGTTCACGGCTGTGGCTACCTCTGTGTCGGCACTCGGCAGCCCGTCCATAATTGTATACTAGTATCCAATCCATCCATCTCCATTGTTTACCTGAGGTGCCTTTTAGTTGTGCCTATTAAAATATGGAGAACAAAAATGTTGAGGTTCCAAAATTAGGGAAAGATCAAGATCCACTTCCACCTCGTGCTGAAGCTGCTGCCACTAGTCATGGCCGAGACGATGAAATGCCAGCAACGTCGTCTGCCAAGGCCGATGCCCAATGTCATAGTACAGAGCATGTCAAATCCAAAACACCAAATATCAGTAAAAAAAGGACTCCAAAACCTAAAATAAAATTGTCGGAGGAGAAGCGTAAACTTGCCAATATGCCATTTACCACACGGAGTGGCAAGGAACGGCTGAGGCCCTGGCCTATGTTCATGGCTAGTGGTTCAGCTTCACATGAGGATGGAAGCACTCAGCCTCTCGCTAGAAAAATGAAAAGACTCAAGCTGGCAAAAGCAGCACAGCAAAGAACTGTGCATTCTTCGAAATCCCAAATCCACAAGGAGAGTCCAATTGTGTCGGTTGCGATGCCTGACCTTCCCAACACTGGATGTGAAGAGCATGCGCCTTCCACCATTTGCACGCCCCCTGCAAGTGCTGGAAGGAGCACCCGCAGTCCAGTTCCTGATAGTCAGATTGAAGATGTCAGTGTTGAAGTACACCAGGATGAGGAGGATATGGGTGTTGCTGGCGCTGGGGAGGAAATTGACCAGGAGGATTCTGATGGTGAGGTGGTTTGTTTAAGTCAGGCACCCGGGGAGACACCTGTTGTCCGTGGGAGGAATATGGCCGTTGACATGCCAGGTGAAAATACCAAAAAAATCAGCTCTTCGGTGTGGAGGTATTTCACCAGAAATGCGGACAACAGGTGTCAAGCCGTGTGTTCCCTTTGTCAAGCTGTAATAAGTAGGGGTAAGGACGTTAACCACCTCGGAGCATCCTCCCTTATACGTCACCTGCAGCGCATTCATAATAAGTCAGTGACAAGTTCAAAAACTTTGGGTGACAGCGGAAGCAGTCCACTGACCAGTAAATCCCTTCCTCTTGTAACCAAGCTCACGCAAACCACCCCACCAACTCCCTCAGTGTCAATTTCCTCCTTCCCCAGGAATGCCAATAGTCCTGCAGGCCATGTCACTGGCAATTCTGACGAGTCCTCTCCTGCCTGGGATTCCTCCGATGCATCCTTGCGTGTAACGCCTACTGCTGCTGGCGCTGCTGTTGTTGCCGCTGGGAGTCGATGGTCATCCCAGAGGGGAAGTCGTAAGCCCACTTGTACTACTTCCAGTAAGCAATTGACTGTTCAACAGTCCTTTGCGAGGAAGATGAAATATCACAGCAGTCATCCTACTGCAAAGCGGATAACTGAGTCCTTGACAACTATGTTGGTGTTAGACGTGCGTCCGGTATCCGCCGTTAGTTCACAGGGAACTAGACAATTTATTGAGGCAGTGTGCCCCCGTTACCAAATACCATCTAGGTTCCACTTCTCTAGGCAGGCGATACCGAGAATGTACACGGACGTCAGAAAAAGACTCACCAGTGTCCTAAAAAATGCAGTTGTACCCAATGTCCACTTAACCACGGACATGTGGACAAGTGGAGCAGGGCAGGGTCAGGACTATATGACTGTGACAGCCCACTGGGTAGATGTATGGACTCCCGCCGCAAGAACAGCAGCGGCGGCACCAGTAGCAGCATCTCGCAAACGCCAACTCTTTCCTAGGCAGGCTACGCTTTGTATCACCGCTTTCCAGAATACGCACACAGCTGAAAACCTCTTACGGCAACTGAGGAAGATCATCGCAGAATGGCTTACCCCAATTGGACTCTCCTGTGGATTTGTGGCATCGGACAACGCCAGCAATATTGTGTGTGCATTAAATATGGGCAAATTCCAGCACGTCCCATGTTTTGCACATACCTTGAATTTGGTGGTGCAGAATTTTTTAAAAAACGACAGGGGCGTGCAAGAGATGCTGTCGGTGGCCAGAAAAATTGCGGGACACTTTCGGCGTACAGGCACCACGTACAGAAGACTGGAGCACCACCAAAAACTACTGAACCTGCCCTGCCATCATCTGAAGCAAGAAGTGGTAACGAGGTGGAATTCAACCCTCTATATGCTTCAGAGGTTGGAGGAGCAGCAAAAGGCCATTCAAGCCTATACAATTGAGCACGATATAGTAGGTGGAATGCACCTGTCTCAAGTGCAGTGGAGAATGATTTCAACGTTGTGCAAGGTTCTGATGCCCTTTGAACTTGCCACACGTGAAGTCAGTTCAGACACTGCCAGCCTGAGTCAGGTCATTCCCCTCATCAGGCTTTTGCAGAAGAAGCTGGAGGCATTGAAGAAGGAGCTAAAAGGGAGCGATTCCGCTAGGCATGTGGGACTTGTGGATGCAGCCCTTAATTCGCTTAACAAGGATTCACGGGTGGTCAATCTGTTGAAATCAGAGCACTACATTTTGGCCACCGTGCTCGATCCTAGATTTAAAGCCTACCTTGGATCTCTCTTTCCGGCAGACACAGGTCTGCTGGGGTTGAAAGACCTGCTGGTGACAAAATTGTCAAGTCAAGCGGAACGCGACCTGTCAACATCTCCTCCTTCACATTCTCCCGCAACTGGGGGTGCGAGGAAAAGGCTCAGAATTCCGAGCCCACCCGCTGGCGGTGATGCAGGGCAGTCTGGAGCGACTGCTGATGCTGACATCTGGTCCGGACTGAAGGACCTGACAACGATTACGGACATGTCGTCTACTGTCACTGCATATGATTCTCTCAACATTGATAGAATGGTGGAGGATTATATGAGTGACCGCATCCAAGTAGGCACGTCACACAGTCCGTACTTATACTGGCAGGAAAAAGAGGCAATTTGGAGGCCCTTGCACAAACTGGCTTTATTCTACCTAAGTTGCCCTCCCACAAGTGTGTACTCCGAAAGAGTGTTTAGTGCCGCCGCTCACCTTGTCAGCAATCGGCGTACGAGGTTACATCCAGAAAATGTGGAGAAGATGATGTTCATTAAAATGAATTATAATCAATTCCTCCGCGGAGACATTGACCAGCAGCAATTGCCTCCACAAAGTACACAGGGAGCTGAGATGGTGGATTCCAGTGGGGACGAATTGATAATCTGTGAGGAGGGGGATGTACACGGCGATATATCGGAGGGTGAAGATGAGGTGGACATCTTGCCTCTGTAGAGCCAGTTTGTGCAAGGAGAGATTAATTGCTTCTTTTTTGGGGGGGGGTCCAAACCAACCCGTCATATCAGTCACAGTCATGTGGCAGACCCTGTCACTGAAATGATGGGTTGGTTAAAGTGTGCATGTCCTGTTTTGTTTATACAACATAAGGGTGGGTGGGAGGGCCCAAGGACAATTCCATCTTGCACCTCTTTTTTCTTTTCTTTTTCTTTGCATCATGTGCTGATTGGGGAGGGTTTTTTGGAAGGGACATCCTGCGTGACACTGCAGTGCCACTCCTAGATGGGCCCGGTGTTTGTGTCGGCCACTAGGGTCGCTAATCTTACTCACACAGTCAGCTACCTCATTGCGCCTCTTTTTTTCTTTGCGTCATGTGCTGTTTGGGGAGGGTTTTTTGGAAGGGACATCCTGCGTGACACTGCAGTGCCACTCCTAGATGGGCCCGGTGTTTGTGTCGGCCACTAGGGTCGCTAATCTTACTCACACAGCTACCTCATTGCGCCTCTTTTTTTCTTTGCGTCATGTGCTGTTTGGGGAGGGTTTTTTGGAAGGGACATCCTGCGTGACACTGCAGTGCCACTCCTAGATGGGCCCGGTGTTTGTGTCGGCCACTAGGGTCGCTTATCTTACTCACACAGCGACCTCGGTGCAAATTTTAGGACTAAAAATAATATTGTGAGGTGTGAGGTATTCAGAATAGACTGAAAATGAGTGGAAATTATGGTTTTTGAGGTTAATAATACTTTGGGATCAAAATGACCCCCAAATTCTATGATTTAAGCTGTTTTTTAGTGTTTTTTGAAAAAAACTCCCGAATCCAAAACACACCCGAATCCGACAAAAAAAATTCGGTGAGGTTTTGCCAAAACGCGTTCGAACCCAAAACACGGCCGCGGAACCGAACCCAAAACCAAAACACAAAACCCGAAAAATTTCAGGCGCTCATCTCTAATATATATATGGATATTACCTATCGACTATGTGTGACACTACCTGAAGGTTGTAGAGATGAAGATAAGACACGTATCACAAATACATTCACATAACATTTGTGCAATCGTTCATGGGTGTTGATTGAAGTCTTGTCCGTGTGGGTGTATCTTTGCTGTGAGTGTCCATTAAAGTCTTCAGCGTGTCCATTAAAGTCTTTAGAGTGTCCATTAAAGTCCTTTCCGGATGGATGTATCTTTGGTTTACGTGTTCATCAAAAGTCTTGTCTGGATGGATGTATTTTCGCTGAGGGAAAACAAAGGAGAAACGGGTGAAAGAAACGGACCGTGGAATCACGTCTTATCACAACATTGTCTCTATTGATGGGTCATAAATTAAATCAGTTGTTGTAACAATACCCCCGTTCCTTAAACTCATCACTTTGGTACTGCGCTTGCACCGCATTAGAACTCGAACACACCTAAATATCAAACCAATCATTATGACAACTCCCAGGATACAAAAGAGAAACTTTCCTACATTCACGATAACATTTTGAGCCCATTCTCCTAAACCTGAGAACCAATTGCGTGGGTTCAACCATGAAACCCAGCCGGTCAGTTCATTACTCACAGCAGTCAGGGTAAGGTTGTGTCTCCTTCGGAACTCCCATTTCAATTGCAAGATATCGTCCATCTTTTGATCTATGACCTCGGTTGGGTCATCAGTGGTATTTGTAATGTACGTGCAAGATTTCACACCATACTGAGTTGCTAGGGTGACACAATACCCGCCTGTCACTGCTGTGATGTAATTGAGAACCATCCTGTGCTGGATCAGTTCCGTTTTGTAAGCTTGCAATTCCCTCCCAGTATACCTGAAGGTGTCATCATACATCTCGGTGATATTATCTATCAGGTTCGCTTACCGCATGAATATACCTAAAATTTATAATTCCTCTTGCGGTACGGGTGATATCTAACGCGAGTAGGAATTGAATCCCGGTGGATTCGTGGATCAAATCAGAGGCTGCGTGCTCTGTCCTATCTATAAGGTGTCTCTTAACGATGTGTTCATAATGAGTGTGAGTGTAAGGAGCTTGAGCATTGCGGTGAACGTCTTTCATCTTATTATGGGTTATGGTCATAACCTCTGGCAACACTCTTCCAATGTAACACAATCCCTCTGAGTTTGGAGCAAGCCACTTATACGCCTTCCTCCCGCATATGAAATATGCATCATCGGGGAGAACATATGGGACAGAATATGACATTACCATATTGCAAACCTTCCAGGTGAAAAATCCTATCCCTAACTCTCTCATCTGTTCAGTACACGTATCAGGCTGTATGATATGCGCACAGTACCCTGGTGATACTTCTCCAACCTGCATGGTCCTACTTCCTAAAGTATACCTGTACCAGAAATACCTTCCACCGTCGGCTATTTGGCATATAAGTTCGGAGTCTACGGGCATTCTGTCGGCTCTGTGTGAAAATGCCATGGTTTGGTTATTCCATGTCACTTCCCAATTTCCCGGCTTTCGGGGATTGGAAATGTTGAAACATACTAAGGATCTATCCACATGATATTGGTGGAGCTTCAAACTAGGGGGCCTAGAAATATAAAATTTCTTGTCCACCGGTCTCCCACCCCTTAATTCAAGTACCTCATCTATTGTTAAGGGATACGGTACTAGTCCTGACTTGCTCTGACCTTGAGGTACTTGTGAGCACACCCAGCATTCTGTTTGGTTTAAAACCTTACCCACTAATGAGTGATAGTCACACAATGGATGACGGTCCATGTTGATATTAAGGCTGGACTGACATCTCTGGATGCACCCGTCCTCAACTATGTTTTCACAGTTTCTACAAATACAATTTTCCTCAGCCAATAACCCTTCACAGTGCCTCCTAGTTTTGTGACTACCAGATCGTTTTCTGATACTCGCCTTTGCTCGGTGAATGTGTTGCTCTTGGAATTCTACAAATCCGTCCTTGCCATCAGAACCCATTCCAGATCCTTTCTCGACCTCTCTGGTACTCTCACCGAAACAGACTGCTCTGGTCAACAACAAGGTCAACAGGAAAACCCGGAATGCAGTCTCTTGGGGTAAGTCCATCTTGTTAAGGGGAGAGAAAAAGGAGAAAGGAAGGGGGAGGAAAGGAGGGTAATGGAGAAAATAATAAAAAGGAAAAAGAAAAACTGGTACGACAACCGCCTCTAGTCTTGTTGTTCTCCGTGCTCAGGTGCCGTCTCAACAGTGCTGCCTCTCAACCTTCCTGGAACAGACACTCCAGTGATACGATGTTCTCTCCGAGTCAGCGACCTTTCTGTAGGGAACATAAATCTTGCATTACCATGTGTTTAACTGTTGTGTGAAATAAACCATCCGTAGAAAATGAAAAAAGAGAGAGAGAATAATAAAAAGAAAATTTGTCAGATTTGCGTTCACCATCAGGCTGTCACACCATCATGTCTATCGGTATCTCTGCACATTCTCCCTTCACCAGTATTTCCACTCTCCACCCTCTGTGCATGGCCAGGCACAATGATGCTGGTGAGATATACTGGGGTTGGGCAGACCTCTGAAAAGACCGAGTAGATATGTGACGTTTGAGCTGTAAATCTGTCGGTGAACATCAGAGATGTAGAGGAAACTTTAAAGATAAATCACAGAGTTTACCTGGCCGCCCCTGTATCTACAAGAAATGATCTACCAACTCCATCAACTGTGACCTCAGGTTTACTACCAAGGCTAGCAATCAACTTCACTGGTTGCAGACTAGAGGTGTGGCCCAAAATTTTTTTCCTATATGATCCCTGATCCCAATTACGTGTATCATAACTTTGCTCGTGTTCTTGTCTAGGGGGTCTGAATTTATGTGTGCTGTTACAGTTGCTGGCATAATGCCCTTCCCTTTTACACAGATAACAAACCCTTGGCTTCCTCCATGTGCCAGGGGCCGGGGGTTTTGGTCGAGTTGATGCTTCTTCCAGTGCTTGGATGCTCATCACCGTCAACCGCTCTCCCTGTGCTTCCCTGGTTCTTTGGATATTACGGTCATGCTCGATAGCGGACTCTCTTAATGCAGCCACCGAAATACCTCTCCAGTTAGGTAGAGAGGTTTGTACCCTGGTTCTTAGTGAGAGGGATTGTGTTCAATTACACCATTTTGTGTTGACTCTACAATGTGAGGTGCTATTATCTCTGCATAATGTACAGTACCATACTTACCTGTGGACACGACCTCACTTATCCCTCCGCTAGGGGGCTTTACTACTGCTCTTACCGGTTGGGCCGTACCCACCTGGGTGTCCTGTATAGTGGCTGCTAGGGAAAGTACCGACATCGTGCTGGGTTCATCTTCTTGCTTGTAATCCTGAGGGAAGTTTAAAATGGGGTACAACTTGCACGGGTTAGAATTAATACATTTATCAGTTTTACTCTTATCATCATTAATACATTTATCAACTTTACTCTTATCATATATCGGTATGCCATTGTCTGTAGCCACTTTCTTCCCTGTAATATACGGTGGTGGTGGTGCGGTTGCCATCAGTTTCCTGCTAGGGTTGGAACCGGCTGTGTAAGCTAGTTCCCTCTGCATATCACCCTCTTGCTGCCATAAATTTAAACAGTTTGTGTGTTTAATCCTTTGTTTTTGAGATTTTATCAGACAGATCCTAAGCCTTAGATTATGCAATACCTCTGAGTCAAAACTACCTATCCCAGGAAATGGTGCTTTATCCCCCACAGTCATTCGTGTCCATTCATCACAAAAGGTCTCAGTGTGGGGACCATACTTCCCCCACATTACTAACTGAGCTGAACCCCTGGGTCTGAAATCTGCAGTCTGAACCCTGACTGCTGAACGTCCCTGTGTTGTGCACTTGGCTTCCATTGTGGACCTTTTTAACACGGGAAAACTTCCTAAAATGCACCAAACACAGTAGTCTACCGGTGGAAGTCCTCAAAGTTCTTCCACTAACTTCTTCTGCTCCGAGTACCACGAATCCGCCTTATTTAGCAGACACGTGTAGCCGTTGCAGGCCCTACCTCTAGAGATTTTCCTGAGAGACCAGCGAAAACTCCCTAAACCTTTACTTTACACAAATCACGCTTGCATGTGCTTCCTATAACGCGTATAATGATGAGATTTACGCACAAATATGCAAAACTTCGTATCACGTTGCGCCGTGTTGCCCATACAACCGTGCGGTCCAATCGTACCGCTTATAGACACTTGCTATCTATAAGTGGTAGGATCACTGGAGTCTCCACACTGTGCTCCAAAGCAGCCGGAGCATAATACCATGAAAACTTTATCACACTCCGTTGCACGTATTCACCAAGACCGTGCTCACCACGTTTTTCACCTAGACCGTGCTTCACCAAGCTTCACCAAGTTTCACCAAGCTTCACCAAGATCACCAAGTTCACCAAGTGGGATTCAATACATTCACACCCTATTCAGCCCACACTAACATTCTATAGTTTTCTGATCAGAAAAATCCTTTCCTGTTAACTGATAGCTTTCCCCAGAGGTAATACAGAAAAAAAAGTTTTTTTTAAACTAAATTTTGGAAACTGAACAAATTTGTGCTATTATCGCATGGCTACCGTCTCGCGCTTAAACTAAAACAATGCTATTGTGTGATTTGTATTTTAGCGGTCGTACTGTAACGCATGTTGCATAAACACGCCACGTGCGTAGGCCTTTACGTTGCGTACGCAGTCCCGCACGCTGCCCGAGACACGTGTACAAAGGCCGTACATCCGCAGTACTACAAATCCCACACTTCTATAAATGTAAGTGATATTTTACTATAATCGCTTACTTAACACTACACACAGTTTCTACTGTATAAACCTTTACTAGGCCAGGCTGCGTGTGCGTCTCACACTTACTCCCTTAAATATTAACTCTATATGTTAACTAAATAGCAACAAATTTTCCAGTACAGGTCAAAATAAATCTAGCAATCGCTAATTCAAATGGTATGATTCAGATTGGATAGCCATCTTGCAGAACATACAATGATATAAACACACATAATTATAATATTATATATATGTACCATTCACTGGTCTCCTGAGACTCATTTACTCATTAAGTGCTTCTAATTTGCATATGAATGCTGTGTGCTTTTGACTGCCTGATCAAGAGGGTTGTTTTTTCCACTGCTAGGAAAAAGCAGTTACACAGGTTAATTTGCATTTCAATGGCTATCTTACAGCAAGCAGAGTTAACTGAATCCTAGAGGTAGAAGGAAAAAAAAACTTTGTTTATATCTGTGTGTCGTTCTTACATCAAGTATCCATCTCACTATTAACTTTCACTAGGCCCCATCTGAAACTATTTGTAATTGACTATGGCATGGGTTAAATAAATGAATTGGTAACTCATAAATGGTGATTTCTTTTTGACCAAGGACAGCTGATTATTCTTGAGCAGACTGAAAATCAGCCATTTAGAAAAATGACCTTCCCAACATGGCCGCTGCTCCTCCCCCTTCCACATCCATGAGGGTTACACAAAATGGTGGACAGGCCATGTGGTTAGTCCAAAATGGAGGACAAACCATGCGGCTTCCTTTGTCACAAAGAAATCAAACACCATGCAAGCCCCTGAAGTTATTTTAGGCCTGAGTTAAAAACAAAACAAAACACTATATCAAGGCTTTTGCAGCAACTTTTAAATGTACTTTTACCCTACTTAACAGATAAGCAATCCAATCTGAATCAAACACAACATGACTCATTTGAACCTTGTTTTGCAACAATATGATCAGATATGCAGAGTACAGGTGTATGCTTGTATTGTGTGCGCATTTGGAGCCAAACAGAAATTTACAGATTTTAAAATAGCTTTGCGTTCTTACCTTCCGGATCCCACCAGCATCCCAACAAACCTTGCAGAGCAGACACCATCTTATCAGCAATGAAATAGGGTTTACCAGTGTATTCTACAGCCAAAAAAAAAGCTTACGTAGGATACCTGTCCGCCCTTTTGCTGATAGATAGAGTCTGCTTTAACCTGCTAGGCTGTGGGTATGAGGAAAACTAGGATGTAGCCCCCAATTGATAATGTTGATATTATCTTAGACCGCAAAGCTATACCTTTAAACACACCTTTACCATGGAACTGCTGTGGTCGCTAGCTCACGCTACGTACTTCGTACGCTATTTGCGCACAGAGTCCCGTACCGTATACGCACTCAGCGTACAAACGCCGCACTGTGGGTACAAAGCACATACAGCGAGCGCACACACAATTGATAACCTTTAAACCTTGTTAATGATACAATGTAATGATATGCTTACACTTTAAACCTTAGCAGCAAAGTACTGCAACGACGTAATACCTTTAAACCTTAAGTAGCGCTGGCGATACAAAGTATCCGCAGTGCGTACACCTTAACAATGCTTATACACCTTAAACAGGTTAATCTACTTTAAAGCCCAGGCAGGAAAGTGAAAACACAACACCGTTTGTAGTTGAAACCACAGGGTTCTAAGGCCTCCGTGGATTGATTCCAAAAAGGTAAAACAATACAAGTTATACACTACAGACTAACAAGTAAATCTAAACAGAATAATGGCTACAGAGACTGTACATACGTGAGAATGTTTCGCAAGCGCAACCCGAGTCGGTCCTCCACTGGTCATACAGATAGCGTTCAGAGTCTTGTGTCCCCAAGCCTGCTGCAAGCTCTCTTTATTCACTTCATCCAAAACAATACAATGGTCACTGTAATCCCTTTGTCTATTGGACACAGAGATGTACCTTTTCATTACGGGAGGGGTCATAGGTTGATTTGAAAAGGTGGGCTATGTCTTTCTCAATTGCTCCTGTGGGTGGTCTCCTCTGGATTCCCCCCGCATACACAATACACAGCAAATTAAGTTTAAACCTATATTCTGCTTCTGCATCTAACTATCCTCAGGAACATGCGATTTTCCTCAAACCAACACCAGAATGTTTCCCTTAAAATACCCTACAGCTGGATACCAAACACCACCTTGTAACCTTGTTCTGTCCCCTCCTATCCTGTAAAGGTGAATCCCTTTGTTCTGTTATTTTAAACAGCTATTTCTTTCTGATGTGGTGCAGGGGGCTATGTGTACAATGTGCACTATTTGGGTTAAATATGTAATGTTCTAATAACCCTCTACGCGCTCACAAACTCCGCCGTAAATACCCATATCACGCGCATGATCGCCGGAGTGATCCTACGCAAATTGCGGATATGTGCACGAACGGAGGACTGGGTGCACGAGCAGCGGGCATGTGCATGGGGTTAGTACATGGGGCATGTATTACAATATTTTTCGACTTTGACATCACCCTTGTGCATGTTGACCATTTGAGGTGGACCTAGACACTGTCACCCTTTTCACTGTCGACCTATTAACCTCTTCAGTGGTGACTTTTTGGAATTTGGTCACACCTCCCATTTAATTTGTTTTACCTGCGCGTTGCCAGGGGTTTCATGCGCGTTGCCAGGGGTTTCACGTGCTGTGTCATGCTTTTTGCCAGATGTTTTATGCTCTGGGATCCATGCTCGTTGCCACGGGGAATGCTTGATGCCTTAGAGAATGCTCGTTGCCTAGGGGTAGCTAGGGATAGACCATCAATTCAAAATCATCGACGGTCTATGACCGATGTCGAATACTTTTCTTTTACCATCGATGGGGGTTTCCCGCCATTGATGATTCAGTGCTACCAAATAGTTTTTTGTTTTGTTTTTCTCAGTGTCAAGGCACAGAGCTTAGCCCCGCCCCCTGACACACACTAAGCCATGCCCCCTGGTTCTGATTGGCCCTCATTTGTGCAGGGACTACCATTGATGGGTAAAACCATCGAGGGATCCTTTCCAGATGGTTTTACACCATCAATGTTATCCATCAATGGTACCATCGATGATGACCATCAATGAATAACCCACCGATGACCATCCATAAAGGTAGCATTTGCACTAGCTCGCCAGCACTAAACTCCTCTCCCCCCATCCTCCCTTGTACTCCGCTCGGCTGGCAGAGTTTTGCAGAATGACTCGATCATGTCATGACATTACGATGCGATTGCGTCATGATGCGATCGTGTCATTCTGCAAATATCCACCAGGCGAGCGGAGTGCAAGGAGGAGGGAGGGGGAGCAGTGGCATGCCCCGGAAAATTTCCGGGGTAGCCAGTCTGCACAGCACAGCTGGCCCCGGAAATTTTCCGGGCATACCACTGAAGAGGTTAAACCATAACCTTGGTAGCTAATGCCATCTTTAAATGACATTAGCAATTGTAGCCTGTGGGCTACCTTTTCACCACAGAAAACATGGCACCAGCAGCTTATATTTGCATACATGGCCCCTGATAGGAAAGCTACAGATGTGTCCTCCTACACTATTGCTGCCAAAGATCCCTTCCTGCACGTCAACTCCAGTATGACTCGGCTTGCACTCAGTGCCTCTTTCTCGTGACTGTCCATCAGAGTCGCAATGAATCTATCAGTAACAGCTTTTCTCAAACTCAAACTTCTAACAGGTCAGGTTTTAAGGATATCCATAGTTGAGCCAAAATGGTTGCATTAAAATAACTGAAGTACTAATGAAGTCACCTGGGTTTAATCATGGATAGTATTAAAACCTTGACTGTTAAGGGCCCTACACATTGACCAATCCGCCGCCGAGCTGCCCGACGGCGGATACGGCCGATGGGTGACCCGGCGGCGGGGGAGCAGTGACAGGAGGAGTGAAGTTTCTTCACTACCCCCGTCACCCGGTTCCATAGAAGTGCCGGCAAATATGGACGAAATCGTCCATATTGGCCTGCATGCACAGGCGACGGGGCACCAGCGATGAACGAGTGCGGGGCTGCGCATCGTTCATCGCTGGTACCTCCACACTGAAAGATATGAAGGGTATCTTGTTCATTAATGAACGAGATCGTTCATATCTTTGAGTATTATCGCCCAGTGTGTAGGGCCTATTAGAGTGACTTTTAGACCCAGCTTGGGAAACACCTGCATAGGCTATTACTTTACATTTAACATTTTTGCCAATCTCTGGGTCCTAAAGTTTCCTCAAATTGATAAACATTACCAATTATGGTTACACTTTGTCTTTAAGTCTAAAGGTGGGTACATACTTCCCCCTCCTGAGCGACATGGTTTACTTTATCGCCCAGTGTGTATGCCACCCGACGAGCGATGCACGGCCCCGCTGGTCGTTATCGACCCTTAGACTTGGCTTTGCATGCAGCTCAATTTGATCTCATCGTTCAAAGTTTGCATGCTAGGGTCAGCTGTGGCATGACATCACTGTGCAATATCATTAGTGATATCACACAGTGTGTATGCCCGCCATCAGGCGAACCGGCCCAGGAGAGGAAACACTAGGAGATGTTGCTTAACGAGCACATTGCCTAGTGTGTACCCACCTTTACTAAAAAATCAGGGCACACTTTCACTGCCTGAGAGTCATGTATTGTGCTTTTTAGCAAATTTTCGCTATATGTATGTTTATGTCTGTCTTTTTTCGCCCAAATACCATAGTCCCCGATGCTACTTTTTAGTACATACCAAATAAATGTTACATTTTAATAATGGTTGAAAATTACTGACACTGAAGGCCCTGGATCTTTGTAACACACTTAAGAATGACCCCAAAAAAGAGTTTTCTTTCTCTCCAATAATTGATGTTATTTCTGACTCTAGGGAGCACCACCAACCCTCATCCCATTGGGAACACATATGAGATATCATATGCAGTGCTTAAAGTGGTCCTGGAGAGGTGGTGGAACTCACCCACCCCAGCCCTAAAGGCATTGTGCGTGCCATAGGCGCACACCGCACAAAGGGGCATGGTCTCAAAACAGAAAGGGGCGTGGTCACCCAACATGACCACATCAGTAGCATCCCTTATACAATGCCCTCAGTAGTAGTGCCCTTTATGCAATGCCCACTGTAGCGGTAGTGCCCACAGTTGTAGTGCCCCTTATGTAAAGCCCATAGTATTGTTGCCCCTTATACAGTGCCCCTAGTAGTAGTGCCCCTTATGTCCCCGGGAGTGATGCCCCTTATGAAGTGCCCTATGCAATGCCCTCATTAGTAGTACAAAAATGTAAGTGCGCTTCGATGACTCAGAACAAAGTAAATGATTAATGGATGTTTACTTTCACTCACAGAAACCAAGAGACTTGTTTATAACACAATTGTTTACTATAACACATATATTGTTACAATTTAAAAATATATAGCCGCTCTAGTTGGCACATGACAACAATATACAATAGCACATATTAAAATAATGCAAAGAAAGCCAATAAAACTGATGATTAGTTCAACCAATAAATTAGACAAAAGTGGCCTGTTAGTATATAAAGCACACATACATTTAATTTAGATACTATTAACTTCCTAGATGTGGCATTCTCAATACAAAATGATACGGTCATATCCTCAAATTATGTTAAACCTGTGGGAGCTAGTAATTATCTGCATTATAGCAATGCTCACTACAAACCATGGATTAGCAACATACCAAAAAAACAAATAATGAGATTAAGACGCAATTGTACTAGAGACAAAGATTTTACTGATCAAATGGAGACTATGATAAATAATTTTCAACGTAGAGGTTACCCGAAAAAATTATTAGACGAAGCTACAAATTATGCGAAATCAATTGACAGGTCTGATCTCCTAAAAAAGAAGAAAAATAAATGTAAAGATACAGCTAGAGATCGAGAAAAGTGAACTGATAATTTAAGGTCATCTATTAAACAACAAGGTATAACTCACCAACAGAAATCATCTGAGACAGTGACTTTTTTTTTGTCAAAATTGAATTCTAAATCTAATGAAATCAAGAAGATTATTATGACAAATTTTGGAATTCTCAAACAGGACCCTATTTTGGGTGATTATGTGGGAGAGAAACCACAAGTAACTTTTAAAAAGAATATTAATTTAAAAAATATCCTGGCACCTGGTGAATTAAAAAAGAAAAAAAGAAAAAGAAAAGGCCAAAGTTGACACTTGGTTACCTGTGAAAGTACAAATGTAATAAGCCTATTTGTCTTACATGTAAACATATTACAAATAAAGCTCTCTCTATTACATCTAGTGTGAATGGAAGAAGTTTTCCTATAAAACAATATCTAAGCTGTGAGTCAACGTATAGTCTATATGTGTAGCAGTGTCCGTGCTCACTACAATATGTGGGTAGAACTACAAGATCTATAAAATGCAGATTAAGAGAACATCGAAGGAATATAATCAATCAATCCCTTAAACATAGTGTATCGAGACACTTTGTAAAAGCACATAATAGTGATCCTAAAGGATTGTCTATAACAGTAGTAGAACAATTCCTAAGCACTAAAAGAGGGGGAAACAGATTTCGTCTTGTTTGTTTAGGGGAGTCGTCATGGATTTTTTAATTGGACACTCTAAATCCAAATGGATTAAATGAAGCTCTAGATTATACACCATTAAATTGAGCTAAATTAGGATAAGGAATAAGAAGTGTGAGTACCAACTGTATATGGGAATTTTTGCAGTTAATAGAAACTTCCAATTTCACTAGCTCAATGAACACTGACATTTTGATCAATGCCTCTGGGTTGATATATTTAGCATAAGTTGATTAGGCTAGTTAGTTAATTTAGTTAGTTTATGTTTTTATGGGATAGTAATGAATAATTAATATGGATAGGTACTTTATAACTGAATAGATCATATCTGTGTATTGATAACAAAGAATACAAGAAGTGATGCTGGTAGATTCAATTAGATTAGAACTTGTTAATGAGAGATGTGGATATACAGAGATTATATTATATATGGATATGTATTGATGCATTAAAAAAAATTCATACTTACTTTATTTATTTATATATATATATATATATATAATTCTGTCCTACCAAAACCAAGACACTTGTTATTCAATTAGTTATTTAGCTATTTATTTATTTATTTATGTATTTATTATTTATATATTATATATTATTTGTATATTATTATATATGTATATTTTTATATATCTCTAGTAATTGATACAGTTATTATATTAACTAATATGATAAAGATGTTTATATATAAAGCCAAAAAAGCTAAAAGAGTAATAATATGTGTATAGATAAACGCTTTCAGTAAATGGAGGTAAATTCGGTCTATCTATACTAAGTGTCTACTATGCTGCTAATGATACAACTGTGTAACACAGGTGATTTCAGTTGCTCATTATGGGGTGGATAAAAAGGTTACACTCCAATAGCCTCCCAGTATTGAGAAAGTCCCGAGAATTAACGGGACGAAACGCGTAGATGTCATCACCCGTTGAAGCATTGTTTGTTTGAACTTAATTCATCCGCTGCTGCTTGTGTGCCGCTCAATGAGGTCTCCTGCCACCTCTATGTGTGCCGCCTACTGAGGTCTCCTGTTACATCCACGATCACGCTGCCTATTGTGGTTTCCAGCCGCATCCACTGTTGTACCGTCTGCCCGCTATGGTCTCTGCCATCTCTACCTTCGGGCTGTCCACTGGGATCATCGGTTGCTTCCAAACGCTGCCCACCAGCTGGAACTTTACAAAGGTACCCACCTGGAAAATAGATATTGGCACTTGTGCTAAAGTGCTGTGGTGGGAATACATTTCCAGAAGGGGGTAATTATTATAAATCCCGCTTGATCGGGTAATAACCTATAAGGAGAACTTATCCTGCACTGGGACGCCAGTGACAGGTAAATTGGAGACATTAGTTCACCTACAGCTGGGAGATCACAATCCTACTTCATTTTAGTAACGTATATTAACTTTGCGATACCAGCGGCAGATATAGGAGACATTGAGCTTTATATACTATAGAGATGAGCGGGTTCGGTTTCTTTGAATCCGAACCCGCACGAACTTCACTTTTTTTTCCACGGGTCCGAGCGACTCGGATCTTCCCGCCTTGCTCGGTTAACCCGAGCGCGCCCGAACGTCATCATGACGCTGTCGGATTCTCGCGAGGCTCGGATTCTATCGCGAGACTCGGATTCTATATAAGGAGCCGCGCGTCGCCGCCATTTTCACTCGTGCATTGAGATTGATAGGGAGAGGACGTGTCTGGCGTCCTCTCCATTAGAATAGAGATAGATAGATTAGATAGAGAGAGATTGTGCAGAGTCGCAGACAGAGTTAGTTTACCACAGTCAGTGACCAGTGCAGTTGCTAGTTAACTTTTATTTAATATAATATATCCGTTCACTTCTCTCTGCTATATCCGTTCTCTGCCTGAAAAAAAAAACGATACACAGCACAGTCAGTCACACAGTGTGACTCAGTCTGTGTGCACTCAGCTCAGCCCAGTGTGCTGCACAGTCATCAATGTATAAATTAAAAGCTTATAATTAATTGTGGGGGAGACTGGGGAGCACTGCAGGTTGTTAGCAGGAGCCAGGAGTACAATTATATTAATTAACAGTGCACACTTTTGCTGCAGGAGTGGTGACCAGTGCCTGACCACCAGTATAGTATTGTTGTATACTACTAATATCTCTTTAAATATCAACCAGTCTATATTAGCAGCAGACACAGTACAGTGCGGTAGTTCACGGCTGTGGCTACCTCTGTGTCGGCACACGGCAGGCAGTCCGTCCGACCAGAATTGTATTATTTATTATTATATACCTACCACCTAACCGTGGTTTTTTTTTCATTCTTTATACCGTCATAGTGTCATCCTAATTGTTACGAGTATACTACTATCTCTTTATCAACCAGTGTACAGTGCGGTAGTTCACGGCTGTGGCTACCTCTGTGTCGGCACACGGCAGGCAGTCCGTCCGACCAGAATTGTATTATTTATTATTATATACCTACCACCTAACCGTGGTTTTTTTTTCATTCTTTATACCGTCATAGTGTCATCCTAATTGTTACGAGTATACTACTATCTCTTTATCAACCAGTGTACAGTGCGGTAGTTCACGGCTGTGGCTACCTCTGTGTCGGCACACGGCAGGCAGTCCGTCCGACCAGAATTGTATTATTTATTATTATATACCTACCACCTAACCGTGGTTTTTTTTTCATTCTTTATACCGTCATAGTGTCATCCTAATTGTTACGAGTATACTACTATCTCTTTATCAACCAGTGTACAGTGCGGTAGTTCACGGCTGTGGCTACCTCTGTGTCGGCACACGGCAGGCAGTCCGTCCGACCAGAATTGTATTATTTATTATTATATACCTACCACCTAACCGTGGTTTTTTTTTCATTCTTTATACCGTCATAGTGTCATCCTAATTGTTACGAGTATACTACTATCTCTTTATCAACCAGTGTACAGTGCGGTAGTTCACGGCTGTGGCTACCTCTGTGTCGGCACACGGCAGGCAGTCCGTCCGACCAGAATTGTATTATTTATTATTATATACCTACCACCTAACCGTGGTTTTTTTTTCATTCTTTATACCGTCATAGTGTCATCCTAATTGTTACGAGTATACTACTATCTCTTTATCAACCAGTGTACAGTGCGGTAGTTCACGGCTGTGGCTACCTCTGTGTCGGCACACGGCAGGCAGTCCGTCCGACCAGAATTGTATTATTTATTATTATATACCTACCACCTAACCGTGGTTTTTTTTTCATTCTTTATACCGTCATAGTGTCATCCTAATTGTTACGAGTATACTACTATCTCTTTATCAACCAGTGTACAGTGCGGTAGTTCACGGCTGTGGCTACCTCTGTGTCGGCAGTCGGCAGGCAGTCCGTCCATCCATAATTGTATTATTATTATAATATATACCACCTAACCGTGGTTTTTTTTTCATTCTTTATACCGTCATAGTGTCATACCAGTTGTTACGAGTATACTACTATCTCTTTATCAACCAGTGTACAGTGCGGTAGTTCACGGCTGTGGCTACCTCTGTGTCGGCAGTCGGCAGGCAGTCCGTCCATCCATAATTGTATTATTATTATAATATATACCACCTAACCGTGTTTTTTTTTCCATTCTTTAATCTTTATACCGTCGTCATAGTGTCATACTAGTTGTTACGAGTATACTACTATCTCTTTATCAACCAGTGTACAGTGCGGTAGTTCACGGCTGTGGCTACCTCTGTGTCGGCAGTCGGCAGGCAGTCCGTCCATCCATAATTGTATTATTATTATAATATATACCACCTAACCGTGGTTTTTTTTTCATTCTTTATACCGTCATAGTGTCATACTAGTTGTTACGAGTATACTACTATCTCTTTATCAACCAGTGTACAGTGCGGTAGTTCACGGCTGTGGCTACCTCTGTGTCGGCAGTCGGCAGGCAGTCCGTCCATCCATAATTGTATTATTATTATAATATATACCACCTAACCGTGGTTTTTTTTTCATTCTTTATACCGTCGTCATAGTGTCATACTAGTTGTTACGAGTATACTACTATCTCTTTATCAACCAGTGTACAGTGCGGTAGTTCACGGCTGTGGCTACCTCTGTGTCGGCAGTCGGCAGGCAGTCCGTCCATCCATAATTGTATTATTATTATAATATATACCACCTAACCGTGGTTTTTTTTTCATTCTTTATACCGTCGTCATAGTGTCATACTAGTTGTTACGAGTATACTACTATCTCTTTATCAACCAGTGTACAGTGCGGTAGTTCACGGCTGTGGCTACCTCTGTGTCGGCAGTCGGCAGGCAGTCCGTCCATCCATAATTGTATTATTATTATAATATATACCACCTAACCGTGGTTTTTTTATACCACCTAACCGTGGCAGTCCGTCCATAATTGTATACTAGTAAACTATCCAATCCATCCATCTCCATTGTTTACCTGAGGTGCCTTTTAGTTCTGCCTATAAAATATGGAGAACAAAAAAGTTGAGGTTCCAAAATTAGGGAAAGATCAAGATCCACTTCCACCTCGTGCTGAAGCTGCTGCCACTAGTCATGGCCGAGACGATGAAATGCCAGCAACGTCGTCTGCCAAGGCCGATGCCCAATGTCATAGTACAGAGCATGTCAAATCCAAAACACCAAATATCAGAAAAAAAAGGACTCCAAAACCTAAAATAAAATTGTCGGAGGAGAAGTGTAAACTTGCCAATATGCCATTTACCACACGGAGTGGCAAGGAACGGCTGAGGCCCTGGCCTATGTTCATGGCTAGTGGTTCAGCTTCACATGAGGATGGAAGCACTCAGCCTCTCGCTAGAAAACTGAAAAGACTCAAGCTGGCAAAAGCACCGCAAAGAACTGTGCGTTCTTTGAAATCCCAAATCCACAAGGAGAGTCCAATTGTGTCGTTTGCGATGCCTGACCTTCCCAACACTGGACGTGAAGAGCATGCGCCTTCCACTATTTGCATGCCCCCTGCAAGTGCTGGAAGGAGCACCCGCAGTCCAGTTCCTGATAGTCAGATTGAAGATGTCAGTGTTGAAGTACACCAGGATGAGGAGGATATGGGTGTTGCTGGCGCTGGGGAGGAAATTGACCAGGAGGATTCTGATGGTGAGGTGGTTTGTTTAAGTCAGGCACCCGGGGAGACACCTGTTGTCCGTGGGAGGAATATGGCCGTTGACATGCCAGGTGAAAATACCAAAAAAATCAGCTCTTCGGTGTGGAGGTATTTCACCAGAAATGCGGACAACAGGTGTCAAGCCGTGTGTTCCCTTTGTCAAGCTGTAATAAGTAGGGGTAAGGACGTTAACCACCTCGGAGCAGCGCATTCATAATAAGTCAGTGACAAGTTCAAAAACTTTGGGTGACAGCGGAAGCAGTCCACTGACCAGTAAATCCCTTCCTCTTGTAACCAAGCTCACGCAAACCACCCCACCAACTCCCTCAGTGTCAATTTCCTCCTTCCCCAGGAATGCCAATAGTCCTGCAGGCCATGTCACTGGCAAGTCTGACGAGTCCTTTCCTGCCTGGGATTCCTCCGATGCATCCTTGCGTGTAACGCCTACTGCTGCTG
Organism: Pseudophryne corroboree; assembly: GCF_028390025.1. Lineage (NCBI taxonomy): Eukaryota > Metazoa > Chordata > Amphibia > Anura > Myobatrachidae > Pseudophryne > Pseudophryne corroboree. The sequence continues at coordinate 277,902,335 of NC_086453.1, forward strand.
GCGCTGCTGTTGTTGCCGCTGGGAGTCGATGGTCATCCCAGAGGGGAAGTCGTAAGCCCACTTGTACTACTTCCAGTAAGCAATTGACTGTTCAACAGTCCTTTGCGAGGAAGATGAAATATCACAGCAGTCATCCTACTGCAAAGCGGATAACTGAGTCCTTGACAACTATGTTGGTGTTAGACGTGCGTCCGGTATCCGCCGTTAGTTCACAGGGAACTAGACAATTTATTGAGGCAGTGTGCCCCCGTTACCAAATACCATCTAGGTTCCACTTCTCTAGGCAGGCGATACCGAGAATGTACACGGACGTCAGAAAAAGACTCACCAGTGTCCTAAAAAATGCAGTTGTACCCAATGTCCACTTAACCACGGACATGTGGACAAGTGGAGCAGGGCAGGGTCAGGACTATATGACTGTGACAGCCCACTGGGTAGATGTATGGACTCCCGCCGCAAGAACAGCAGCGGCGGCACCAGTAGCAGCATCTCGCAAACGCCAACTCTTTCCTAGGCAGGCTACGCTTTGTATCACCGCTTTCCAGAATACGCACACAGCTGAAAACCTCTTACGGCAACTGAGGAAGATCATCGCGGAATGGCTTACCCCAATTGGACTCTCCTGTGGATTTGTGGCATCGGACAACGCCAGCAATATTGTGTGTGCATTAAATATGGGCAAATTCCAGCACGTCCCATGTTTTGCACATACCTTGAATTTGGTGGTGCAGAATTTTTTAAAAAACGACAGGGGCGTGCAAGAGATGCTGTCGGTGGCCAGAAAAATTGCGGGACACTTTCGGCGTACAGGCACCACGTACAGAAGACTGGAGCACCACCAAAAACTACTGAACCTGCCCTGCCATCATCTGAAGCAAGAAGTGGTAACGAGGTGGAATTCAACCCTCTATATGCTTCAGAGGTTGGAGGAGCAGCAAAAGGCCATTCAAGCCTATACAATTGAGCACGATATAGGAGATGGAATGCACCTGTCTCAAGTGCAGTGGAGAATGATTTCAACGTTGTGCAAGGTTCTGATGCCCTTTGAACTTGCCACACGTGAAGTCAGTTCAGACACTGCCAGCCTGAGTCAGGTCATTCCCCTCATCAGGCTTTTGCAGAAGAAGCTGGAGGCATTGAAGAAGGAGCTAACACGGAGCGATTCCGCTAGGCATGTGGGACTTGTGGATGCAGCCCTTAATTCGCTTAACAAGGATTCACGGGTGGTCAATCTGTTGAAATCAGAGCACTACATTTTGGCCACCGTGCTCGATCCTAGATTTAAAGCCTACCTTGGATCTCTCTTTCCGGCAGACACAGGTCTGCTGGGGTTGAAAGACCTGCTGGTGACAAAATTGTCAAGTCAAGCGGAACGCGACCTGTCAACATCTCCTCCTTCACATTCTCCCGCAACTGGGGGTGCGAGGAAAAGGCTCAGAATTCCGAGCCCACCCGCTGGCGGTGATGCAGGGCAGTCTGGAGCGACTGCTGATGCTGACATCTGGTCCGGACTGAAGGACCTGACAACGATTACGGACATGTCGTCTACTGTCACTGCATATGATTCTCTCAACATTGATAGAATGGTGGAGGATTATATGAGTGACCGCATCCAAGTAGGCACGTCACACAGTCCGTACTTATACTGGCAGGAAAAAGAGGCAATTTGGAGGCCCTTGCACAAACTGGCTTTATTCTACCTAAGTTGCCCTCCCACAAGTGTGTACTCCGAAAGAGTGTTTAGTGCCGCCGCTCACCTTGTCAGCAATCGGCGTACGAGGTTACATCCAGAAAATGTGGAGAAGATGATGTTCATTAAAATGAATTATAATCAATTCCTCCGCGGAGACATTGACCAGCAGCAATTGCCTCCACAAAGTACACAGGGAGCTGAGATGGTGGATTCCAGTGGGGACGAATTGATAATCTGTGAGGAGGGGGATGTACACGGTGATATATCGGAGGGTGAAGATGAGGTGGACATCTTGCCTCTGTAGAGCCAGTTTGTGCAAGGAGAGATTAATTGCTTCTTTTTTGGGGGGGGTCCAAACCAACCCGTCATATCAGTCACAGTCGTGTGGCAGACCCTGTCACTGAAATGATGGGTTGGTTAAAGTGTGCATGTCCTGTTTTGTTTATACAACATAAGGGTGGGTGGGAGGGCCCAAGGATAATTCCATCTTGCACCTCTTTTTTCTTTTCTTTTTCTGTGCATCATGTGCTGATTGGGGAGGGTTTTTTGGAAGGGACATCCTGCGTGACACTGCAGTGCCACTCCTAGATGGGCCCGGTGTTTGTGTCGGCCACTAGGGTCGCTAATCTTACTCACACAGCTACCTCATTGCGCCTCTTTTTTTCTTTGCGTCATGTGCTGTTTGGGGAGGGTTTTTTGGAAGGGACATCCTGCGTGACACTGCAGTGCCACTCCTAGATGTGCCCGGTGTTTGTGTCGGCCACTAGGGTCGCTAATCTTACTCACACAGTCAGCTACCTCATTGCGCCTCTTTTTTTCTTTGCGTCATGTGCTGTTTGGGGAGGGTTTTTTGGAAGGGCCATCCTGCGTGACACTGCAGTGCCACTCCTAGATGGGCCCGGTGTTTGTGTCGGCCACTAGGGTCGCTTATCTTACTCACACAGCGACCTCGGTGCAAATTTTAGGACTAAAAATAATATTGTGAGGTGTGATGTGTTCAGAATAGGCTGAAAATGAGTGTAAATTATGTTTTTTGAGGTTAATAATACTTTGGGATCAAAATTACCCCCAAATTCTATGATTTAAGCTGTTTTTTAGGGTTTTTTTAAAAAAACACCCGAATCCAAAACACACCCGAATCCGACAAAAAAAATTCGGTGAGGTTTTGCCAAAACGCGGTCGAACCCAAAACACGGCCGCGGAACCGAACCCAAAACCAAAACACAAAACCCGAAAAATTTCCGGCGCTCATCTCTAATATACTAACAGGCCACGTTTGTCTAATTTATTGGCTGAACTAATCATCAGTTTTATTGGCTTTCTTTGCATTATTTTAATATGTTCTATTGTATATTGTTGTCATGTGCCAACTAGAGCTGTTATATATTTTTCTCTGACGTCCTAGTGGATGCTGGGAACTCCGAAAGGACCATGGGGAATAGCGGCTCCGCAGGAGACTGGGCACAACTAAAGAAAGCTTTTAGGTCACCTGGTGTGCACTGGCTCCTCCCACTATGACCCTCCTCCAAGCCTTAGTTAGATTTTGTGCCCGGCCGAGGTTGGATGCACACTAGGGGCTCTCCTGAGCTTCTAAAAAGAAAGTATATAATTAGGTTTTTTATTTTACAGTCAGACCTGCTGGCAACAGGCTCACTGCAGCGAGGGACTAAGGGGAGAAGAAGCGAACCTACCTGCTTGCAGCTAGCTTGGGCTTCTTAGGCTACTGGACACCATTAGCTCCAGAGGGATCGACCGCATGGAACTGGCCTTGGTGTTCGGTCCCGACGCCGCGCCGCCGTCCCCCTTACAGAGCCAGAAGCAAGAAGAGGTCCGGAAAATCGGCGGCAGAAGACATCAGTCTTCACCAAGGTAGCGCACAGCACTGCAGCTGTGCGCCATTGCTCCTCATACACACTTCACACTCCGGTCACTGAGGGTGCAGGGCGCTAGGGGGGGGCGCCCTGAGCAGCAATAAAAACACCTTGGCTGGCAAAAATACCACAATATATAGCCCCAGAGGCTATATATGTGATAATTACCCCTGCCAGAATCCATAAAAAAGCGGGAGAATAGTCCGCAAAAAAGGGGCGGAGCTATCTCCTTCAGCACACTGGCGCCATTTCTCCCTCACAGCTCCGCTGGAAGGAAGCTCCCTGGCTCTCCCCTGCAGTCTACACTACAGAAAAGGGTAAAAAAGAGGGGGGGGGGGCACTAAATTTAGGCGCAGTATATATAACAGCAGCTATAGGGGACATAATTCAGTTAGTCCCTGCATTATATAGCGCTCTGGTGTGTGCTGGCATACTCTCACTCTGTCTCCCCAAAGGGCTTTTGTGGGTCCTGTCCTCTGTTAGAGCATTCCCTGTGTGTGTGCGGTGTGTCGGTACGGCTGTGTCGACATGTTTGATGAGGATAATGATGTGGAGGCGGAGCAGATGCCTATAGAAGGGATGTCACCCCTTGCGGGGCAGACACCTGAGTGGATGGACTTATGGAAGGAATTGCGTGCACGTGTCGACTCCTTACACAAAAAATTTGACGACATGCCAAATGCGGGACAGCCGGCTTCTCAGCTCGTGCCTGTCCAGGCGTCTCAAAGGCCATCGGGGGCTCTAAAACGCCCGCTACCTCAGATGGCAGACGCGGATGTCGACACGGATACTGACACCAGTGTCGACGATGATGAGTCTAGTCTAATGTAGAGATGAGCGCCGGAAATTTTTCGGGTTTTGGTTTTGGGTTCGGTTACGCGGCCGTGTTTTGGGTTCGACCGCGTTTTGGCAAAACCTCACCGAATTTTTTTTGTCGGATTCGGGTGTGTTTTGGATTCGGGTGTTTTTTTCAAAAAACCCTAAAAAACAGCTTAAATCATAGAATTTGGGGGTCATTTTGATCCCAACGTATTATTAACCTCAAAAACCATAATTTACACTCATTTTCAGTCTATTCTGAATACCTCACACCTCACAATATTATTTTTAGTCCTAAAATTTGCACCGAGGTCGCTGTGTGAGTAAGATAAGCGACCCTAGTGGCCGACACAAACACCGGGCCCATCTAGGAGTGGCACTGCAGTGTCACGCAGGATGTCCCTTCCAAAAAACCCTCCCCAAACAGCACATGACGCAAAGAAAAAAAGAGGCGCAATGAGGTAGCTGTGTGAGTAAGATAAGCGACCCTAGTGGCCGACACAAACACCGGGCCCATCTAGGAGTGGCACTGCAGTGTCACGCAGGATGTCCCTTCCAAAAAACCCTCCCCAAACAGCACATGACGCAAAGAAAAAAAGAGGCGCGATGAGGTAGCTGACTGTGTGAGTAAGATAAGCGACCCTAGTGGACGACACAAACACCGGGCCTATCTAGGAGTGGCACTGCAGTGTCACGCAGGATGGCCCTTCCAAAAAACCCTCCCCAAACAGCACATGACGCAAAGAAAAAAAGAGTCGCAATGAGGTAGCTGACTGTGTGAGTAAGATAAGCGACCCTAGTGGCCGACACAAACACCGGGCCCATCTAGGAGTGGCACTGCAGTGTCACGCAGGATGGCCCTTCCAAAAAACCCTCCCCAAATAGCACATGACGCAAAGAAAAAAAGAGGCGCAATGAGGTAGCTGACTGTGTGAGTAAGATAAGCGACCCTAGTGGCCGACACAAACACCGGGCCCATCTAGGAGTGGCACTGCAGTGTCACGCAGGATGGCCCTTCCAAAAAACCCTCCCCAAACAGCACATGACGCAAAGAAAAAAAGAGGCGCAATGAGGTAGCTGACTGTGTGAGTAAGATAAGCGACCCTAGTGGCCGACACAAACACCGGGCCCATCTAGGAGTGGCACTGCAGTGTCACGCAGGATGGCCCTTCCAAAAAACCCTCCCCAAACAGCACATGACGCAAAGAAAAATAAAAGAAAAAAGAGGTGCAAGATGGAATTGTCCTTGGGCCCTCCCACCCACCCTTATGTTGTATAAACAGGACATGCACACTTTAACCAACCCATCATTTCAGTGACAGGGTCTGCCACACGACTGTGACTGATATGACGGGTTGGTTTGGACCCCCCCCAAAAAAGAAGCAATTAATCTCTCCTTGCACAAACTGGCTCTACAGAGGCAAGATGTCCACCTCATCATCATCCTCCGATATATCACCGTGTACATCCCCCTCCTCACAGATTATCAATTCGTCCCCACTGGAATCCACCATCTCAGCTCCCTGTGTACTTTGTGGAGGCAATTGCTGCTGGTCAATGTCTCCGCGGAGGAATTGATTATAATTCATTTTAATGAACATCATCTTCTCCACATTTTCTGGATGTAACCTCGTACGCCGATTGCTGACAAGGTGAGCGGCGGCACTAAACACTCTTTCGGAGTACACACTTGTGGGAGGGCAACTTAGGTAGAATAAAGCCAGTTTGTGCAAGGGCCTCCAAATTGCCTCTTTTTCCTGCCAGTATAAGTACGGACTGTGTGACGTGCCTACTTGGATGCGGTCACTCATATAATCCTCCACCATTCTTTCAATGTTGAGAGAATCATATGCAGTGACAGTAGACGACATGTCCGTAATCGTTGTCAGGTCCTTCAGTCCGGACCAGATGTCAGCATCAGCAGTCGCTCCAGACTGCCCTGCATTACCGCCAGCGGGTGGGCTCGGAATTCTGAGCCTTTTCCTCGCACCCCCAGTTGCGGGAGAATGTGAAGGAGGAGATGTTGACAGGTCGCGTTCCGCTTGACTTGACAATTTTCTCACCAGCAGGTCTTTCAACCCCAGCAGACTTGTGTCTGCCGGAAAGAGAGATCCAAGGTAGGTTTTAAATCTAGGATCGAGCACGGTGGCCAAAATGTAGTGCTCTGATTTCAACAGATTGACCACCCGTGAATCCTTGTTAAGCGAATTAAGGGCTCCATCCACAAGTCCCACATGCCTAGCGGAATCGCTCCGTGTTAGCTCCTCCTTCAATGTCTCCAGCTTCTTCTGCAAAAGCCTGATGAGGGGAATGACCTGACTCAGGCTGGCAGTGTCTGAACTGACTTCACGTGTGGCAAGTTCAAAGGGCATCAGAACCTTGCACAACATTGAAATCATTCTCCACTGCACTTGAGACAGGTGCATTCCACCTCCTATATCGTGCTCAATTGTATAGGCTTGAATGGCCTTTTGCTGCTCCTCCAACCTCTGAAGCATATAGAGGGTTGAATTCCACCTCGTTACCACTTCTTGCTTCAGATGATGGCAGGGCAGGTTCAGTAGTTTTTGGTGGTGCTCCAGTCTTCTGTACGTGGTGCCTGTACGCCGAAAGTGTCCCGCAATTCTTCTGGCCACCGACAGCATCTCTTGCACGCCCCTGTCGTTTTTAAAAAAATTCTGCACCACCAAATTCAAGGTATGTGCAAAACATGGGACGTGCTGGAATTTGCCCATATTTAATGCACACACAATATTGCTGGCGTTGTCCGATGCCACAAATCCACAGGAGAGTCCAATTGGGGTAAGCCATTCTGCGATGATCTTCCTCAGTTGCCGTAAGAGGTTTTTAGCTGTGTGCGTATTCTGGAAAGCGGTGATACAAAGCGTAGCCTGCCTAGGAAAGAGTTGGCGTTTGCGAGATGCTGCTACTGGTGCCGCCGCTGCTGTTCTTGCGGCGGGAGTCCATACATCTACCCAGTGGGCTGTCACAGTCATATAGTCCTGACCCTGCCCTGCTCCACTTGTCCACATGTCCGTGGTTAAGTGGACATTGGGTACAACTGCATTTTTTAGGACACTGGTGAGTCTTTTTCTGACGTCCGTGTACATTCTCGGTATCGCCTGCCTACAGAAGGGGAACCTAGATGGTATTTGGTAACGGGGGCACACTGCCTCAATAAATTGTCTAGTTCCCTGTGAACTAACGGCGGATACCGGACGCACGTCTAACACCAACATAGTTGTCAAGGCCTCAGTTATCCGCTTTGCAGCAGGATGACTGCTGTGATATTTCATCTTCCTCGCAAAGGACTGTTGGACAGTCAATTGCTTACTGGAAGTAGTACAAGTGGGCTTACGACTTCCCCTCTGGGATGACCATCGACTCCCAGCAGCAACAACAGCAGCGCCAGCAGCAGTAGGCGTTACACGCAAGGATGCATCGGAGGAATCCCAGGCAGGAGAGGACTCGTCAGAATTGCCAGTGACATGGCCTGCAGGACTATTGGCATTCCTGGGGAAGGAGGAAATTGACACTGAGGGAGTTGGTGGGGTGGTTTGCGTGAGCTTGGTTACAAGAGGAAGGGATTTACTGGTCAGTGGACTGCTTCCGCTGTCGCCCAAAGTTTTTGAACTTGTCACTGACTTATTATGAATGCGCTGCAGGTGACGTATAAGGGAGGATGTTCCGAGGTGGTTAACGTCCTTACCCCTACTTATTACAGCTTGACAAAGGGAACACACGGCTTGACAAATGTTGTCCGCATTTCTGGTGAAATACTTCCACACCGAAGAGCTGATTTTTTTGGTATTTTCACCAGGCATGTCAACGGCCATATTCCTCCCACGGACAACAGGTGTCTCCCCGGGTGCCTGACTTAAACAAACCACCTCACCATCAGAATCCTCCTGGTCAATTTCCTCCCCAGCGCCAGCAACACCCATATCCTCCTCATCCTGGTGTACTTCAACACTGACATCTTCAATCTGACTATCAGGAACTGGACTGCGGGTGCTCCTTCCAGCACTTGCAGGGGGCGTGCAAATGGTGGAAGGCGCATGCTCTTCACGTCCAGTGTTGGGAAGGTCAGGCATCGCAACCGACACAATTGGACTCTCCTTGTGGATTTGGGATTTCGAAGAACGCACAGTTCTTTGCGGTGCTTTTGCCAGCTTGAGTCTTTTCAGTTTTCTAGCGAGAGGCTGAGTGCTTCCATCCTCATGTGAAGCTGAACCACTAGCCATGAACATAGGCCAGGGCCTCAGCCGTTCCTTGCCACTCCGTGTGGTAAATGGCATATTGGCAAGTTTACGCTTCTCCTCCGACAATTTTATTTTAGGTTTTGGAGTCCTTTTTTTACTGATATTTGGTGTTTTGGATTTGACATGCTCTGTACTATGACATTGGGCATCGGCCTTGGCAGACGACGTTGCTGGCATTTCATCGTCTCGGCCATGACTAGTGGCAGCAGCTTCAGCACGAGGTGGAAGTGGATCTTGATCTTTCCCTAATTTTGGAACCTCAACATTTTTGTTCTCCATATTTTAATAGGCACAACTAAAAGGCACCTCAGGTAAACAATGGAGATGGATGGATACTAGTATACAATTATGGATGGACTGCCGAGTGCCGACACAGAGGTAGCTACAGCCGTGGACTATTGTACTGTACTGTGTCTGCTGCTAATATAGACTGGATGATAATGAGATGTAGTATGTATGTATAAAGAAGAAAGAAAAAAAAACCACGGGTAGGTGGTATACAATTATGGATGGACTGCCGAGTGCCGACACAGAGGTAGCTACAGCCGTGGACTACTGTACTGTGTCTGCTGCTAATATAGACTGGTTGATAAAGAGATGTAGTATGTATGTATAAAGAAGAAAGAAAAAAAAACCACGGGTAGGTGGTATACAATTATGGATGGACTGCCGAGTGCCGACACAGAGGTAGCTACAGCCGTGGACTATTGTACTGTACTGTGTCTGCTGCTAATATAGACTGGATGATAATGAGATGTAGTATGTATGTATAAAGAAGAAAAAAAAAAAACCACGGGTAGGTGGTATACAATTATGGATGGACTGCCGAGTGCCGACACAGAGGTAGCTACAGCCGTGGACTACTGTACTGTGTCTGCTGCTAATATAGACTGGTTGATAAAGAGATGTAGTATGTATGTATAAAGAAGAAAGAAAAAAAAAACACGGGTAGGTGGTATACAATTATGGATGGACTGCCGAGTGCCGACACAGAGGTAGCTACAGCCGTGGACTACCGTACTGTGTCTGCTGCTAATATAGACTGGTTGATAATGAGATGTAGTATGTATAAAGAAGAAAGAAAAAAAAACCACGGGTAGGTGGTATACAATTATGGACGGACTGCCGAGTGCCGACACAGAGGTAGCTACAGCCGTGGACTACCGTACTGTACTGTGTCTGCTGCTAATATAGACTGGATGATAATGAGATGTAGTATGTATAAAGAAGAAAGAAAAAAAAACCACGGGTAGGTGGTATACAATTATGGATGGACTGCCGAGTGCCGACACAGAGGTAGCTACAGCCGTGGACTACCGTACTGTGTCTGCTGCTAATATAGACTGGTTGATAATGAGATGTAGTATGTATAAAGAAGAAAGAAAAAAAAACCACGGGTAGGTGGTATACAATTATGGACGGACTGCCGAGTGCCGACACAGAGGTAGCTACAGCCGTGGACTACCGTACTGTGTCTGCTGCTAATATAGACTGGTTGATAATGAGATGTAGTATGTATAAAGAAGAAAGAAAAAAAAAACCACGGGTAGGTGGTATACAATTATGGATGGACTGCCGAGTGCCGACACAGAGGTAGCTACAGCCGTGGACTACTGTACTGTGTCTGCTGCTAATATAGACTGGTTGATAAAGAGATGTAGTATGTATGTATAAAGAAGAAAGAAAAAAAAACCACGGGTAGGTGGTATACAATTATGGACGGACTGCCGAGTGCCGACACAGAGGTAGCTACAGCCGTGGACTACCGTACTGTACTGTGTCTGCTGCTAATATAGACTGGTTGATAAAGAGATGTAGTATGTATGTATAAAGAAGAAAGAAAAAAAAACCACGGGTAGGTGGTATACAATTATGGATGGACTGCCGAGTGCCGACACAGAGGTAGCTACAGCCGTGGACTACTGTACTGTGTCTGCTGCTAATATAGACTGGTTGATAAAGAGATGTAGTATGTATGTATAAAGAAGAAAGAAAAAAAAAACCACGGGTAGGTGGTATACAATTATGGACGGACTGCCGAGTGCCGACACAGAGGTAGCTACAGCCGTGGACTACCGTACTGTACTGTGTCTGCTGCTAATATAGACTGGTTGATAAAGAGATGTAGTATGTATGTATAAAGAAGAAAGAAAAAAAAACCACGGGTAGGTGGTATACAATTATGGATGGACTGCCGAGTGCCGACACAGAGGTAGCTACAGCCGTGGACTACTGTACTGTGTCTGCTGCTAATATAGACTGGTTGATAAAGAGATGTAGTATGTATGTATAAAGAAGAAAGAAAAAAAAACCACGGGTAGGTGGTATACAATTATGGATGGACTGCCGAGTGCCGACACAGAGGTAGCTACAGCCGTGAACTACCGTACTGTGTCTGCTGTGACTGGATGATAAATAATGATATAAAAAATATATATATATATCACTACTGCAGCCGGACAGGTATATATTATATAATGACGGACCTGCTGGACACTGTCTGTCAGCAGAATGAGTTTTTTATAGAATAAAAAAAAAAACACCACACAAGTCACACGACGAGTGTTTAACTTTTTCAGGCAATCACAATATAGTATACTACTAACTATACTGGTGGTCAGTGTGGTCAGGTCACTGGTCAGTCACACTGGCAGTGGCACTCCTGCAGCAAAAGTGTGCACTGTTTAATTTTAATAATATGTACTCCTGGCTCCTGCTATAACCTATAACTGGCACTGCTCCCCAGTCTCCCCCACAATTATAAGCTGTGTGAGCACAGTCAGATATATACATAGATGATGCAGCACACTGGGCTGAGCAGTGCACACAGATATGGTATGTGACTGAGTCACTGTGTATCGTTTTTTTCAGGCAGAGAACGGATTATATTAAATAAAACTGCACTGTCTGGTGGTCACTGTGGTCAGTCACTACTAAACTCTGCACTCTCTACAGTACTCCTAAGCTCCAGTAAATCAAGTGTCTCTGTCTCAAATCAATCTCACTCTCTCTCTTCTAATCTAAATGGAGAGGACGCCAGCCACGTCCTCTCCCTATCAATCTCAATGCACGTGTGAAAATGGCGGCGACGCGCGGCTCCTTATATAGAATCCGAGTCTCGCGAGAATCCGACAGCGTCATGATGACGTTCGGGCGCGCTCGGGTTAACCGAGCAAGGCGGGAAGATCCGAGTCGCTCGGACCCGTGAAAAAAAACATGAAGTTCGGGCGGGTTCGGATTCCGAGGAACCGAACCCGCTCATCCCTAATCTAATGTCCACTAAGGCCATTCGTTGCATGATTGAAGCAATGAAAGAGGTGTTACAAATTTCTGATATAAACCCAGGTACCACTAAAAAGGGTATTATGTTTGGGGAGAAAAAACTACCCGTAGTTTTTCCCCCATCAGAAGAATTAAATGAATTGGTAATCTCTAAGAAGTTACTAATGGCGTTCCCTTTCCCGCCAGAGGATAGGTCACGTTGGGAGACACCCCCTAGGGTGGATAAAGCGCTCACACGTTTGTCTAAAAAGGTGGCACTACCGTCTCCGGATACGGCCGCCCTCAAGGAACCTGCTGATAGAAAGCAGGAGGCGATCCTAAAGTCTGTATATACACACTCAGGCATTATACTTAGACCAGCTATTGCGTCAGCATGGATGTGCAGTGCTGCCGCTGCGTGGTCAGATTCCCTGTCAGAAAATATTGACACCCTAGACAGGGACACTATTCTGCTAACCATAGAGCATATAAAAGACTCAGTCTTATACATGAGAGATGCACAGAGGGAGATCTGCCGGCTGGCATCTAAAATAAGTGCATTGTCCATTTCTGCTAGGAGAGGCTTATGGATTCGCCAGTGGACAGGGGATGCAGATTCAAAAAGGCACATGGAAGTTTTGCCTTATAAGGGTGAGGAGTTATTTGGGGATGGTCTCTCGGACTTAGTTTCCACAGCAACTGCTGGGAAGTCAGCATTTTTACCCCATGTTCCCATACAGCCTAAAAAGGCGCAGTTTTATCAGGTACAGTCTTTTCGGACTCAGAAAAACAGGCGTGGAAAAGGCGGGTCCTTTCTGTCCAGAGGCAGAGGTAGGGGAAAAAGGCTGCAACAAACAGCAGGTTCCCAGGAGCAAAAGTCCTCCCCCGCTTCTTCCAAGTCCGCCGCATGACGGTGGGGCTCCACAGGCGGAGCCCCACAAATCTCACCCAGACCATCACACACCCAACACATACCCCTATCCACCAATTAGTGCGCTAACCTTTGCAACCATTATTCCACGAAAGGAGGTAGGACGCCTTCAGGTTTAGCAGCATAATTGGCACCCCATCCCTGTGAGCGCAGCTTCCATCCCTTTCCAATTTACGGTGGGGGGCCGCCTTAAAAATTTCAGCGATCAGTGGGCTCGCTCACAGGTGGATCCCTGGATCCTGCAAATAGTATCTCAAGGGTACAAACTGGAATTCGAGGCGTCTCCACCCCACCGGTTCCTAAAATCTGCCTTGCCGATTACTCCTTCAGACAGGGAGGCTGTGCTAGCGGCAATTCACAAGCTGTATTCCCAGCAGGTGATAATCAAGGTGCCCCTACTTCAACAAGGACGGGGTTACTATTCCACACTGTTTGTGGTACTGAAACCGGACGGTTCGGTGAGACCCATTTTAAATTTGAAATCCTTGAACACATACATAAAAAAATTCAAGTTCAAGATGGAATCGCTCAGGGCGGTTATTGCAAGCCTGGACGAGGGGGATTACATGGTATCCCTGGACATCAAGGATGCTTACCTGCATGTCCCCATTTACTATCCTCACCAGGAGTACCTCAGATTTGTGGTACAGGATTGCCATTACCAATTCCAGACGCTGCCGTTTGGACTCTCCACGGCACCGAAGGTGTTTTACCAAGGTAATGGCGGAAATGATGATACTTCTTCGAAGAAAGGGAGTTTTAATTATCCCGTATTTGGACGATCTCCTAATAAAGGCGAGGTCCAAGGAGCAGTTGTTGGTGGGAGTAGCACTATCTCAGGAGGTGCTACACCAGCACGGTTGGATTCTGAATATTCCAAAATCACAGCTGGTTCCGACGACACGTCTACTGTTCCTGGGTATGATTCTGGATACAGTCCAGAAAAAAGTGTTTCTCCCGGAGGAGAAAGCCAAGGAGCTGTCATCTCTAGTCAGAGACCTCCTGAAACCGAAACAGGTATCGGTGCATCACTGCACGCGGGTCCTGGGAAAGATGGTGGCTTCTTACGAAGCAATTCCTTTCGGCAGGTTCCATGCCAGAATCTTTCAGTGGGACCTGTTGGACCAATGGTCCGGATCGCATCTTCAGATGCATCGCCTAATAACCCTGTCTCCAAGAACCAGGGTGTCTCTGCTGTGGTGGCTGCAGAGTGCTCATCTTCTAGAGGGCCGCAGATTCGGCATACAGGACTGGGTCCTGGTGACCACGGATGCCAGCCTTCGAGGCTGGGGGGCAGTCACACAGGGAAGAAACTTCCAAGGACTATGGTCGAGTCAGGAGACTTCCCTACACATAAATATTCTGGAACTAAGGGCCATTTACAATGCCCTAAGTCAGGCAAAATCCCTGCTTCTACACCAGCCGGTACTGATCCAGTCAGACAACATCACGGCGGTCGCCCATGTAAATCGACAGGGCGGCACAAGAAGCAGGATGGCAATGGCAGAAGCCACAAGGATTCTCCGATGGGCGGAAAATCACGTACTAGCACTGTCAGCAGTGTTCATTCCGGGAGTGGACAACTGGGAAGCAGACTTTCTCAGCAGGCACGACCTCCACCCGGGAGAGTGGGGACTTCATCCAGAAGTCTTCACGCTGATTGTAAATCGATGGGAACGGCCACAGGTGGACATGATGGCGTCCCACCTAAACAAAAAACTAGAGAGATATTGCGCCAGGTCAAGGGACCCTCAGGCGATAGCTGTGGACGCTCTAGTGACACCGTTGGTGTACCAGTCAGTTTATGTGTTCCCTCCTCTGCCTCTCATACCAAGGGTACTGAGAATAATAAGAAAACGAGGAGTAAGAACAATACTCGTGGTTCCGGATTGGCCAAGACGAGCGTGGTACCCGGAACTTCAAGAGATGATCTCAGAGGACCCATGGCCTCTGCCGCTCAGACAGGACCTGCTGCAGCAGGGGCCCTGTCTGTTCCAAGACTTACCGCGGCTGCGTTTGACGGCATGGCGGTTGAACGCCGGATCCTGAAGGAAAAGGGCATTCCGGAGGAAGTCATTCCTACGCTGATTAAAGCCAGGAAAGATGTAACTGCAAAGCATTATCACCGCATATGGCGGAAATATGTTGCTTGGTGTGAGGCCAAAAAGGCCCCAACAGAGGAATTTCAACTAGGTCGATTTCTGCATTTCCTACAAGCAGGAGTGACTATGGGCCTGAAATTAGGCTCCATTAAGGTACAGATCTCGGCTCTGTCGATTTTCTTCCAGAAAGAACTAGCTTCACTACCTGAAGTTCAGACGTTTGTGAAAGGAGTGCTGCATATTCAGCCCCCGTTTGTGCCTCCAGTGGCACCTTGGGACCTCAACGTGGTGTTGAGTTTCTTAAAATCACATTGGTTTGAGCCACTTAAAACCGTGGATCTAAAATATCTCACGTGGAAAGTGGTCATGTTATTGGCCTTGGCTTCAGCCAGGCGTGTGTCAGAATTGGCAGCTTTGTCATGTAAAAGCCCTTATCTGATTTTCCATATGGATAGGGCGGAATTGAGGACTCGTCCCCAGTTTCTCCCTAAGGTGGTATCAGCTTTTCACTTGAACCGACCTATTGTGGTGCCTGCGGCTACTAGGGACTTGGAGGATTCCAAGTTACTGGACGTAGTCAGGGCCTTGAAAATTTATGTTTCCAGGACGGCTAGAGTCAGGAAAACTGACTCGCTATTTATCCTGTATGCACCCAACAAACTGGGTGCTCCTGCTTCTAAGCAGACTATTGCTCGCTGGATTTGTAGCACAATTCAGCTGGCGCATTCTGCGGCTGGACTGCCGCATCCTAAATCAGTAAAAGCCCATTCCACAAGGAAGGTGGGCTCATCTTGGGCGGCTGCCCGAGGGGTCTCGGCTTTACAACTCTGCCGAGCTGCTACTTGGTCAGGGGCAAACACGTTTGCAAAATTCTACAAATTTGATACCCTGGCTGAGGAGGACCTTGAGTTCTCTCATTCGGTGCTGCAGAGTCATCCGCACTCTCCCGCCCGTTTGGGAGCTTTGGTATAATCCCCATGGTCCTTTCGGAGTTCCCAGCATCCACTAGGACGTCAGAGAAAATAAGATTTTACTCACCGGTAAATCTATTTCTCGTAGTCCGTAGTGGATGCTGGGCGCCCATCCCAAGTGCGGATTGTCTGCAATACTTGTACATAGTTATTGTTAACTAAAGGGTTATTGTTGAGCCATCTGTTGAGAGGCTCAGTTGTTTTCATACTGTTAAACTGGGTATAGTATCACGAGTTATACGGTGCGATTGGTGTGGCTGGTAGGAGTCTTACCCGGGATTAAAAATCCTTCCTTATTATGTCAGCTCGTCCAGGCACAGTGTCCTAACTGAGGCTTGGAGGAGGGTCATAGTGGGAGGAGCCAGTGCACACCAGGTGACCTAAAAGCTTTCTTTAGTTGTGCCCAGTCTCCTGCGGAGCCGCTATTCCCCATGGTCCTTTCGGAGTTCCCAGCATCCACTACGGACTACGAGAAATAGATTTACCGGTGAGTAAAATCTTATTTAAAATTGTAACAATATATGTGTTATAGTAAACAATTGTGTTATAAACAAGTCTCTTGGTTTCTGTGAGTGAAAGTAAACACCCATTAATCATTTACTTTGTTCTAAGTCACCGAAGCGCACTTACATTTTTGTGTTATATAGTTTTTATCGTCTAGGCTCTTGCAAAGCCTTGGTTTGTGCAGCTGGTGAACCCCGAACATAAGTAGAATAAACTATTAACTGATTATTGCGCCAGGAGTTTTGGTGTTGATTGCACCTATTGTTCTTTGCCCTCATTTGTAGTGCCCCCAGTAGATATGCCCCCAGTGGTAATGCCCCATGTAGTATTGCCCCCAGTAGTAATGCCCCCGTAGTTATGCCCCCTGTAGAGATGCCCCCTGTAGTTATGCCCCAGTAGAGATGCCCCAGTACAGCTGCCCCCAGTACAGCTGCCCCCTGTAGAGCTGCCCCCAGTAGAGCTGCCCCAAGTACAGATGCCCCCTGTAGTTATGCTCCCAGTACAGCTGCCCGCAGTACAGATGCTTCCTGTACAGATGCCCCAGTATAGATGCCCCCAGTAGAAGCTGCCCCTAGTAGAAGCTGCTCCCTGTAGTTATGCCCGCAGTAAAATAGTAACATAGTAACATAGTATCTAAAGTTGAAAAAAGACAATTGTTCATCGAGTTCAACCTATTTGTGGTCTCCTATGCACGATTATTTTGTATAAAATTTTGACTGAAGTTGATGACTGCCGTTATGTTTTACCCCTCTTTTTTATAATAACCATAGTGCGTGACTATGCCCCGTAACCCTGGATATCCTTATCCATTAGGAATTTATCTAACCCATTCTTAAAGGTGTTGACTGAGTCGGCCATTACAACTCCCTCAGGCGGGGAATTCCAAACACGTATCGTCCTTACCGTAAAAAAGCCTTTACGCCGTATTGTGCGGAATCTCCTCTCCTCTAACCTGAGCGAGTGTCCACGAGTTCTCTGTGTTGATCTAACCAAAAACAGGTCCTGCGCAAGATCTGTATATTGTCCCCTTATATATTTGTAAATGTTGATCATGTCCCCTCTTAATCTCCTCTTTTCCAGTGTAAACATGCCTAGTCTTGCAAGCCTTTCCTCGTATTCCAGCGTCTCCATACCCTTAATTAGTTTGGTCGCCCGCCTTTGAACCTTTTCTAGCTCCAGGATATCCTTTTTGTAGTAAGGTGCCCAGAATTGTATACAGTATTCAAGGTGTGGCCTCACAAGTGATTTATATAATGGGAGTATAATACTCTCATCCCTAGCATCAATTTCCCGTTTTATGCATGCTAATATCTTATTAGCCTTCTTTGCTGCAGTCCTACTTTGGGTACTACTGCTTAGTTTGCTATCGATGAGGACACCTAAGTCCTTTTCCAGTACAGAATCCCCTAATTTTACCCCATTTAGTAGGTAGGTGTTATTTTTGTTCTTGTTACCACAGTGCATTACCTTACACTTGTCTGTATTGAAGCGCATTCTCCATTTCGCTGCCCAAGCTTCTAGTTTAACTAAGTCGTTCTGAAGCGACTCAGCATCCCCCTCCGCATTTATAACTTTACACAATTTGGTATCATCTGCAAAAATTGACACCATGCTCTCTAGACCTTCTGTTAGGTCGTTAATGAAAATATTGCACAATAGCGGTCCTAATACTGAGCCTTGCGGCACACCACTTAGCACTTCAGTCCAAGTTGAAAAAGATCCATTAACCACAACGCGCTGCTCCCTATTATTTAACCAGTTTTTGACCCAAATGCATATTGTGCTTCCTAACCCTGATTCTTGTAGCTTGCAGATAAGTCTCATGTGTGGTACAGTGTCGAATGCTTTGGCAAAATCTAAAAAGATTACATCCACCTCTTTACCCTGATCTAGGTTTGCGCTTACTGTTTCATAAAAGCCAAGTAAGTTGGTTTGACAGGATCTGTCCTTCATAAACCCATGTTGATTCCTTTTAATTACCTTATTGACTTCAAGAAACTTCTGAATACTATTTCTTAGAATACCTTCCAATACTTTCCCCACTATAGATGTAAGACTAACTTGTCTATAATTACCTGGTTCAGCTTTACTTCCCTTTTTGAATATAGTCACTTCTTCCGCTATACGCCAGTCTTTGGGAACCATACCTGATATTACTGAATCCTTAAAGATCAAAAATAGCGGTTTTGCAAGTTCAGAGTGAAGCTCCATTAGAACCCTTGGGTGAATTCCATCGGGACCTAGTGACTTATTAATCTTTAAATGTTTTAATCGGTCACAGACTACTTCCTCGCTTAAATAAGTACCTATCAGTGGGATATTCTCATTATTGAGATTATGTGTTAGTCCCTGAATTGGGTCCTCTCTAGTAAATACTGTTAAAAAAAACTCATTTAGTGTGTCCGCTATGTCATTATCATCTTTGCTTAAGACTCCCAACTTGTCTTTTAAAGGGCCTATACTCTCCTTCTTTAATCTCTTGCTATTAATGTATTTAAATAATTTTTTGGGATTCGCTTTGCTTTCCTTTGCTACTAGTTTTTCAGTTTCTACTTTAGCCGCTCTTATTTCCTTTTTGCATATTTTGTTACATTCCTTATAGTGCTGAAATGACTCTGCTTCCCCGTCAGATTTGTATTTTTTAAATGCTCGCCTTTTCTTGCCCATAAGTTCCTTTATCTTTTTGTTAAGCCACATCGGTTTATGATTTTTATTCCTTTTTTTGCTGCTCGTAGGAATAAATTTGAGTGTATTTTTAGCTAGCAGGAATTTTAGTACCTCCCATTTCTTCGTAGTATTTTTTCCTAAAAACAAATCTTCCCATTCAATATCCCTGAAAAATACCCTCATCTTTTCAAAATTCGCTTTGCTAAAGTTTAGAGTCCTAGTTGAGCCAGTATAGGGCTGTTTATGGAAACTGATATTGAATGTGACCATATTGTGGTTGCTGTTTCCTATGGGTTCCCCTACTATAATACCGGATACCAAATCCCCATTGTTTGTTAATACCAGGTCTAAGACTGCATTGTACCTAGTTGGTTCCTCAATTAGTTGAACTAAGTAGTTATCATTAAGTGTGTTTAAAAACATATTGCCCCTAGCAGTATCACATGATACTGCTAGGGGCAATATGCTCCAGTATAGATGTACCCAGTAGAAGCAGCCCCCAGTACAGTTGCCCGCAGTAGTTATGCCCCAGTATAGATGTCCCCAGTAGAAGTTGCCCCCAGTACAGTTGGCCCCAGTAGTTATTCCCCAGTATAGATGTCCCCAGTAGACGTTGCCCCCAGTAAAGTTGTCCCCAGTACAGTTGCCCAATATAGATCCCCCGAGTAGAAGATGCCCCCAGTAGAAGATGCCACCTAGTAGCACGCTTCACACACACACAAAAAAAAACACAATACTCACCAGCCCCGCTCCTGCTTCTGGACCGCTGACCTCCACCTGGCCGCCCGCTCCTCGGATGAGTCGGATCTATGGACAAGACGTCATGATGTCTCTCCCATAGCGCCGCACACAGCCGGAGCTCAGGAGTGAGCTCCGGCTGCCGCTGAGGGGAAGGTGCCGACGCCCGCTGGTAACAGAACCTCAGCGGGCGCCTGGCATCCCCATGCTGCTCCAGGCTCACATTATTATTATTATTATTATTATCCTTTATTTATATGGCGCCACAAGGGTTCCGCAGCGCCCGATTACAGAGTACAAATGCACATAAAAAATAGGAAAACAGTGACTTACAGTTGAATACAATATAGGACAAGTACAGGGCAGCTAAGCATAACTACACCAGTAAACATAGCGATAAGTTCCAGGTGGTCAAAAAACTGTGGGATCTGGGCGGTTGAGGATTATTAAAGTAAGAAAAGTATAAGCACATGAGGGAAGAGGGCCCTACTCGTGAGAGCTTACATTCTAAGGGGAGGGGTAGACAGACAGGGATGACACAGATGGGGTACATAGAGAGCGTGGAACAGAGGGTTATGTTGAGATTTGGCTACGTTTGGTAAAGAAATGGGTCTTAAGAGCCCGTTTGAAGTTTTGTAGAGAGGTGGAGAGTCTGAGGGGGAGAGGTAAGGAATTCCAGAGAAATGGAGCAGCACGTGAAAAATCTTGGAGATAGGAGTGGGAGGAAGTAATCAGAAGACAGGAGAGACGGCGTGCATTAGCAGAGCGAAGAGGACGGGTGGGAGAGTAAAGGGAGATAAGGTCAGAGATGTAGATGGGAGAGGAGTGGGTGAGTGCTTTGTAAGTGAGTGTGAGAAGTTTGAATTGGATTCTGAAAGGGAAGGGAAGCCAGTGGAGGGCCTGTAGGAGGGGGGAGGTAGACGTAGTGCGTTTGGTGAGGAAGATGAGCCGGGCAGCAGCATTGAGGATAGATTGGAGTGGAGAGAGGTGATTGTCAGGGAGGCCAGTTAAGAGGAGATTACAGTAGTCCAGTCTGGAAATAATCAGTGAGTGAATAATGATCTTAGTGGCATCCTGTGTGAGAAAAGGTCTGATTCTAGAAATGTTTTTGAGATGAAAATGACAGGTTTGTGAGAGGTGCTGAATGTGTGGTTTGAAGGAGAGGGAGGAGTCAAGGATTACGCCAAGACAGCGTACTTGGGGGCTAGGGGAGATAGTTGTGCCATCAATGGATAATGAGATTGTGGGAGGTGAGGCTGTGCGGGAGGGTGGGAAGATGATCAGCTCAGTGTAACCCTCCTTTATCTCTGATAAGGTTACCCAATCTACTAATGTGCCTCCACCCAAGCTATTGCTTTAACAACAGGCTGCCTGGGATGCCTGCTTTTCTCTCTAATAGGTAAATGTGATAATTATTTTATCTATAAAGATATATGTATATAAGTAAATCACAAAAATAACTCATGTACCTGTTCTTCTTTTCAGCTCTTCATTCAACGTCCAACAGACAGTAAGTGGTAAGTATTATATTTTTAATAACGTATTAACCATTCCTACACATATATCAATATAATACACACAATAGGTATAATATAATATTCTTTAGCTACCCCACACTCCTATACAATTCATTTGCATGCAATACACAAAAAAGTATCTGGTTATAACCTTACTAAAAAAATAGAGTGACCCGGGCACTCTGTAATTTTATAGACATGCGCAAGTTGGGGCCCATAAATACCTTTGCATATTAGCAATTCTAGATTCTAATATATATCAGTCTCTCAATTCAGGTCTCTTTTATCCCCTAACCTTGGGTAATAACAAAGTCTTTTATATGAAAGTAAAGTCTTTATAGTTGGTTACATTAAAGTTAACTCTCTTTCCTTACTTTGTTGCCAATACTCTGCAACTGGCCAACTTAGCAGAGTGTACAAATAGAAGAAACAGTGTATCTCCTCTGTGTCTTATGAATTACTGTGCTGGCATCTAGCAATAAATAGTATCCAGTTTGTTGCATCCAGCTCAATATTTCAGTAGCTTACAGTCTTCAAATATATAGACTTAAATATCTCTGGAATATGCTTTAATATCTCTCTCTCTCCTATTGTTCATTTCCGTCTATAAATTTTAGTGGTTTTAATGTTCTTTTCTTGTCTTTCTCTCTAATATCCTAATGTTTACTCAACTACATAGGCAGTTTCATCTCCTGTGTGTATATAAACATACACTATTATGATCTCCATTGCTGTAATGGTTAAAGTAACAGTCCTTACTTGTCTTCTTCCTGGCTGTTTACTTATAGACAGTTATAGTAATTTACTGTATATTCTACTTCCATGGATATGAGGGAATACAATTTTAACGGAGTAGACTGAATACAGCAATAGTTAGTCGCTATTCTCTGTCCATATTTTAGTTAAAGTCTCTTGCCAAAATCACTTTACTTCAGTATATATGCTTTGTTTCCTTTTTAGCAATAACTCCCTGCAGCTATTATGACATTCTGTGTGATCTGGCTCCAGTACCTGCTGATAAGGCTGTCCGAGACTATTGGCTAGTCTTGAACATATATAAATGGGAGGTAAATAAGTTCTTCTCTCCCTCTATAATGGCTTTACTGTAATGGTAATATTCACTATAGCCAATTGTTATTTCTGTCTACGGTGCAAGGTGCAGTAAATAAATTGTGTCACTTACACCTCCTTATAGCAGCTGCTGCAGATGAGTGCTCCCCCGACTCCTCCCTGATGTCCTCTGATAGGCTTCTGGACTGCCTTGTGTCTGGTGCAGGCTGCGCATCTAATTGGCTCCCTTCTGTTACTATGGAGCTGCGTCCTCTCCCGGCTATGGCTTCCGCTCCCGGGGCTTACAACAGCTCAGCTGGAGCCTCTCTGGCCATCTCTCCAGACCGCTCAGCTCCTTTCTGCTGCCTTCACTGCAATGCCGCACGCTGGCACACCCGGAGCCCTCCTGGCCGCTCTCCTCTGTCTGCCAGCAGCACCTCTACCTCCTCCTCCACCGCCCCCCTTCGGGAACGGGTAAGCCTGGTGCTGGTGCAGCTACTCGGTATCCAGTACTGCCGCTTGTATGTTTACAGCATACAGCGCTCTGGATGACCAAGTGCCCACACTGACCAGGGGAACAGCAGTCTGCTCTATGCTAACGGGAGCGCCTATTTATATCTTTATCTGCCCGCTCGCGGACTCCCTCTCTGCACCCGGCACTTTAAACTACCTGCTCGCGGATTCCCTCTCTGCACCCGGCACTATTTACCGGCTCGTGGACCCCTCTCACTCTATGTCTTTCTATATTACCGGCACGCGCAGGTCTCCGTCCTTTGCACACGGCCCCCCCTCTTTCTGCACACGGCCCTATTTACCGGCACGGGGACCTCTCTAGTACAATGACAACAGCATTAGCTTATTGCGCCCTCCCTCTCTTTAATTAATTAAATATTCTTTTATTTTTTACATAACACAACAACAACAAATTACATATTCCTTCCTTTCTAAATAATATATACAAGTTAATACATTCATATACCCTAGTTTATAAATCATATTTGCATTTACACTATTATTTAACCTAATACTAGGTTACATACTCTCCCCCTGGTGATCCAGTATAAGTTATCAGCTGGGTCACCACCATATATATATACCTTGAAATCTCCCTTTCTCAAATTTTACGGAGTAATCATTAAAAATATGGCCACATTGATACAGTACTCATATGTGTAGCCCTGGGTATTATACTGGGTATTCCTAATTGGTCGTAAGTAAGTATAGCAGGAGGGCGACACACCCTTTTTTGCTTATTCCATACCTGCTCCTCCTCTAACTCACTATAAGAATGTGAAACTCTATCAGAGCTATCTGACACTCTTTGATTTTCAGTATTGCAATATTCCAGATTTTCTTCCCAGGGATTATCATTATTTAACTCTTGGATTCTACCTTCCACATGTTCTAAAGGATCCTCATTAACATGTTCATCAGTAAATTTGTCAAAACCCAAACATTCATCCTTATAATAATACCCTTGTATCTCTGACTCATCATCTATGTCATCTACAATACTTAATTCATTATGTATTGCATTTCTATTTCCCGTTCTTTCATTAGTTGTGCGGGTAGTATCATTTAATTCAAGCCCTTCTAACCGAACTTCTTTCCCTATAGGTAATAGATGCTGCCTATGATATGTCAGTATCCTGTTTTCTCCTGACTCAGGCTTGATCTTGTATACAGGTAAGTTTGAAAGTTTCTCAACAATCACGAAAGGATCTTCCCTCCACCTATTTGAAATTTTAAACTTTCTAGGTGTCCCTAGGTGTCTCAGTAAGACTCGATCCCCCGAAACTAACTCATGGTCACGTATTCTCCTGTCATATCTGGTCTTATTTTTTAATCCCAATTTCCTGGCTGCACATTCAGCTATATCATAAGCCTCCTGTAGTTCCTCCCTTAACTTCTTTATGTATTTTATGTGAGAGATAGCAGGTTTGTCACTAGTGGATATCCCCATACATACATCTATAGGAAGCCTGGCTTCCCGACCAAACATTAAGTAGTAGGGAGAATACCCTGTGGCTTCATTTTGTGTACAATTATATGCATGTACTAAACGGTCAGTATGTCTTTTCCAGTACCTTTTATCAAGAGGATTCAATGTTCCCAACATATCCAACAAGGTTCTGTTGAACCTCTCAGGTTGGGGGTCCCCTTGTGGATGATATGGGGTTGTCCTTGATTTAGTTATTCCACAAATTGCACAAAGCTCTTTTATTAGTTTACTTTCGAACTCTCTACCTTGGTCAGAGTGAAGTCTGTTTGGAAGACCATAATGGATAAAAAATTTGTTCCATAATGTGTTTGCTACAGTAGTTGCCCTTTGATTTGGTGTTACATAGGCCTGGGCATATCTGGTAAAATGATCAGTTATCACTAATATGTGGCATTTCTTTCCTGGTTCTACTTCTAATGACAAAAAATCCATACATACCAAGTCCATAGGCCCACTACTTTTAAAATTTACCAAAGGGGCAGTTTGTCGAGTTATTGTTTTACGAATTACACAATTTCCACAATTTCTACAATAGTTCCCTACTTCTTCCCTCATCCCTGGCCAATAAAACCTATCAGAAATTAACTTAATGGTTTTATCATATCCTAGATGGCCATGTTCATTATGCAAAGCTTTCATTACTGTAGTCCTATGCTTTGAAGGTAGTACCAACTGTCGTTTTTCCCTTTCCCCTGGTTCTTTGAATATACGATATAATATTCCATTTTCTAGGAATAATTTGTTCTTTTGTCTTTCCAATAACTTAGCTCCCTTCGAAACAGAGGGTGAATTAACATTCCAATTTTGTTTCAATCTTTCTATTGCATCTTTTATATCAGGATCTCGACTTTGATCAGTCCGTATCTGGCCTCTCCTAAGTTTTGGCAATCCTTCTAATTCTAAATTACTTAGCCAACAATACGATAATGGAAGAGCTTTAGAAGTGGCCCCTAAAAAACTCAACCCTTCTCCTGGCATCATTTCTCCAATTTGTATTCGGTGACATATCCCTTTCACATCTCCCATGGGTACTTCAATCCATTCCTCCTCACTGTTATTGTTTTCTTGATTTGGGATCCTGGACAACGAGTCAGCATCGATGTTATTAATTCCGGGTCTATATTTTAAAGAAAAGTCATACAGGGACAATGCTGCCAGCCATCTATGTCCGGTAGCATCGAGTTTTGCTGTTGTTTGTATATACGTTAAAGGGTTATTGTCAGTGTGTACCTCAAAGGGCACACCGTACAAATAGTCATGAAATTTCTCCACCACACACCACTTTAAAGCTAAAAATTCTAATTTGTGTGTGGGATAGTTTCTTTCACTAATAGACAAGCCCCTGCTAGTAAAAGACACAGGTCTCAGTTCACCTTGTTGCTTCTGATATAACACCCCTCCTATTCCTCCTTGGGAAGCATCAGTATGAAGTACATATGGAATGGTCGGGTCAGCATAAGCTAAAACTGGGGCATCAGTTAATTTCCTTTTTAAAGTCTGAAATGCTAATTCACATTCACAGTTCCATCTACCCCCAAAAAGTTCATTTGGTTTGTACAAGTGTTTAGAACTAGGTTGAATTATCTTTCTTCTATTAGTTGAAGGATAACCTTTGGTTAAATCAGTGAGGGGTTTTGAAATTTTAGAATAATTCGGAACAAATCTACGGTAATAACCGCAAAACCCCAGAAAAGATCTGAGTTCCTTTAATTTAGTAGGACGGGGCCAATTTTTTACAGCGTCTACCTTTGCAGGATCGGTTGACACCCCTTCTCTGCTTACTATATGTCCCAGGTATTTAACTGAAGACCTGCACAACTGGCATTTATCCATTGATAACTTCAGTCCTCCCTCTATCAGTCTATCCAATACTTTTAAAAGACGGATATTATGTTCAGAAAGAGATTTCCCAAAAACAATTATGTCGTCCAGGTAAACAATAACTTCTCTATAGTTCATGTCTCCAACAATTCGTTCCATAGTCCTTTGAAATGTTGCCGGGGCTCCCTTTATACCTTGTGGCATTTTTAGGAACTCAAAAAATCCTAATGGGCAGATGAATGCAGTTTTTTCTCTATCCTCAGGACGCATAGGAATTTGATAGAATCCATTCCTTAGGTCTAACACAGAGAACCACATACTCCCTTGTAAACAATCTAATGCCTCATCAATTCTAGGAACTGTATATTGATCTGGGGCTGTTCGGGAATTTAATGTCCTATAATCTACACACATACGAATTTTTCCATTTTTCTTTCTTGCAATTACAATCGGGGAAGCGTATGGACTACGGGACTCTATGATGATTTGGTTCTCCAGTAATCCCTTCAAGTGTAACCTAATGTCTTCAAAATCTGCAGGTGCTATCCTACGGGATCGTTCTCTAAAAGGACTGGTATCATTTAATTTTATACCATGTTCTACCCCCTTTGCTTCTCCTAAATCCCACTCTCCAATTGAGAATGCTTGTTTTCTGCGTTCTAATTCCTCAGACAAAAGAATCTTATCTTCCTTTGTAATATCGCTTTCCTGAAAGCAAATGTCAAATTCATTTCTTCTTTCATTTGAAACATTCTCCTGTGGTGCTAACCCTACCGGCAATGCCTGTCCTACCTCTGTACACCGTTCATCTTCTCTCTGACACCAATTAGATAATATATGATACAATTGAGTATTTGTTCCTACAATTACAGGAAATTCATCCCTTCCTCCCTTTATTTCAGGACATATAAGAGCGATAAACGGTACTTCCAACGACTTCTGGTATGTTTCCCCTTCAAACTCAAGATTTACTTGTACGTATCCCAAATAAGGGTACTTTTCAATACTTAATCCCCATATGACCAACCCACTTAATGGTTTTATGGGTACATCAGATAAATGGTCATTATACCATGTTTCAAAAATAATTGATACTTGAGATCCACTGTCTAATAGTACTTTGCACCTATTCCCGTTAATAGCTGCTGGGACTACAGGTGCAGGTCCTAGTAATCCCTCAGGCACTTTTCCGTTCCACCAAGAATTCCCCATTGCACAATAACTGACTTCTAGGGGGACTGTGCGGGGTTCACAGTCCTCCCTTGATCGTTTCCCTGCCCAGAAAGAACATCCCTATTAGTGTTGGGATTATTTGTAGAGGCCCGTGTAGAAGATCCATCAGTAAGGACATTGCATTCATAAGCTCTATGTCCTATCCTTCCACATTTAAAACATCCTCTTCCTCTATTATTATAGCTATTTCCTCTTCCCATTCCCCTTATATTTGTATTGTTATTACTTCTAAGAGAGGAATTTCCTAAACTTCTATTCTCATGAGATGCCATAAATTGCTCCAGCTTCTTGTTCTGCTCCTCTATCATTTTAACTATTCTTTCCTCAAAGGGATCGACCTCCACAGAGGGTTGAACAACCTTAACCTTTTTTACTGTTCTTTCTCTCATTTCAATTAGTACTTCTTCTTGTTTAATTTCTTTTAATAATTCATTAAAAGTGGGGGAGGGTTCCCTTATTCCTGAACATCGTATTTTCTGGGCTACCGAGTCAGCTGTCAATGCCCCCCTCAGTAGCTGTTTCATTCTGCTTCTATCTACTTCATCTCGGTTAATCCCACCCTTTTCTACAATTTTGTATAAGAGTTTGTCTATTCGAATTAAATATGCACTTAACTTCTCTCCAGGCTCCTGGAAAGTGTGGTGTAACCTGGATGTTAAATCTCCCACATCCTCCAAAGTGCCGTAGGCATAATCTAAAGCCTCAAAATAAGTTTCAAGATTTGCCTGTGGATTACTTCGTCTAGCTGCCTGTATTATTCCCATGGCCGGTCCTCTTAGGCTTTCTACTACTCTCTGCCTTTTAATTTGGTCTGGACACTGCCACTCCTCTGCTTGCTGTACAGCAGCTTCTTTCCAGGCTTCATATGTTTCTTCGCCTAAAGGTACAGGCACTGTCCCTGAGAATATCCTTAATCTCCTATAACTTCCTTCATAGTGCCAACGTTCCAATTGAGTAACCACTCTATCTACCATAGTCTCAAACTGCGACCCATCTACATTTTCACCATTTCCTTGCATATTATTGTTTATATTATCTCTCCCAGATGTATCAACAGAAGTAGATATATGTGCATTAATAGCTTCCTCATCTTTTCTCTTAGGCCAAATAATATACCATCGCCTCCCAATTTCTTCATTTGCCATTATCATCATTGGTATTAGACATGGATCTAACTCCCTTTCAGCTTCTATTAGTATTGCTATTTCTCCTCTCCATTTGTCCACAATCCTGGGTCTTTTAACTCCATACAATTTATCTATAATTGTCCTTATAACTTCCTCATCTGAAAATTCTGAAAAATCCCCGCCTATACCTATGCACTTTTTAGGATTTTTTTCTTTTTGCATACACCAAGTGTATATATCCTCTCCTATTAAATTCTCCATTACTCCTATGTTCAATCTCAGCAGTGCCTCCAATATGTAACCCTCCTTTATCTCTGATAAGGTTACCCAATCTACTAATGTGCCTCCACCCAAGCTATTGCTTTAACAACAGGCTGCCTGGGATGCCTGCTTTTCTCTCTAATAGGTAAATGTGATAATTATTTTATCTATAAAGATATATGTATATAAGTAAATCACAAAAATAACTCATGTACCTGTTCTTCTTTTCAGCTCTTCATTCAACGTCCAACAGACAGTAAGTGGTAAGTATTATATTTTTAATAACGTATTAACCATTCCTACACATATATCAATATAATACACACAATAGGTATAATATAATATTCTTTAGCTACCCCACACTCCTATACAATTCATTTGCATGCAATACACAAAAAAGTATCTGGTTATAACCTTACTAAAAAAATAGAGTGACCCGGGCACTCTGTAATTTTATAGACATGCGCAAGTTGGGGCCCATAAATACCTTTGCATATTAGCAATTCTAGATTCTAATATATATCAGTCTCTCAATTCAGGTCTCTTTTATCCCCTAACCTTGGGTAATAACAAAGTCTTT
This sequence comes from Pseudophryne corroboree, assembly GCF_028390025.1. Classification (NCBI taxonomy): domain Eukaryota; kingdom Metazoa; phylum Chordata; class Amphibia; order Anura; family Myobatrachidae; genus Pseudophryne; species Pseudophryne corroboree. Next base: position 277,931,745 of record NC_086453.1, read on the forward strand.
TATATGAAAGTAAAGTCTTTATAGTTGGTTACATTAAAGTTAACTCTCTTTCCTTACTTTGTTGCCAATACTCTGCAACTGGCCAACTTAGCAGAGTGTACAAATAGAAGAAACAGTGTATCTCCTCTGTGTCTTATGAATTACTGTGCTGGCATCTAGCAATAAATAGTATCCAGTTTGTTGCATCCAGCTCAATATTTCAGTAGCTTACAGTCTTCAAATATATAGACTTAAATATCTCTGGAATATGCTTTAATATCTCTCTCTCTCCTATTGTTCATTTCCGTCTATAAATTTTAGTGGTTTTAATGTTCTTTTCTTGTCTTTCTCTCTAATATCCTAATGTTTACTCAACTACATAGGCAGTTTCATCTCCTGTGTGTATATAAACATACACTATTATGATCTCCATTGCTGTAATGGTTAAAGTAACAGTCCTTACTTGTCTTCTTCCTGGCTGTTTACTTATAGACAGTTATAGTAATTTACTGTATATTCTACTTCCATGGATATGAGGGAATACAATTTTAACGGAGTAGACTGAATACAGCAATAGTTAGTCGCTATTCTCTGTCCATATTTTAGTTAAAGTCTCTTGCCAAAATCACTTTACTTCAGTATATATGCTTTGTTTCCTTTTTAGCAATAACTCCCTGCAGCTATTATGACATTCTGTGTGATCTGGCTCCAGTACCTGCTGATAAGGCTGTCCGAGACTATTGGCTAGTCTTGAACATATATAAATGGGAGGTAAATAAGTTCTTCTCTCCCTCTATAATGGCTTTACTGTAATGGTAATATTCACTATAGCCAATTGTTATTTCTGTCTACGGTGCAAGGTGCAGTAAATAAATTGTGTCACTTACACCTCCTTATAGCAGCTGCCGCAGATGAGTGCTCCCCCGACTCCTCCCTGATGTCCTCTGATAGGCTTCTGGACTGCCTTGTGTCTGGTGCAGGCTGCGCATCTAATTGGCTCCCTTCTGTTACTATGGAGCTGCGTCCTCTCCCGGCTATGGCTTCCGCTCCCGGGGCTTACAACAGCTCAGCTGGAGCCTCTCTGGCCATCTCTCCAGACCGCTCAGCTCCTTTCTGCTGCCTTCACTGCAATGCCGCACGCTGGCACACCCGGAGCCCTCCTGGCCGCTCTCCTCTGTCTGCCAGCAGCACCTCTACCTCCTCCTCCACCGCCCCCCTTCGGGAACGGGTAAGCCTGGTGCTGGTGCAGCTACTCGGTATCCAGTACTGCCGCTTGTATGTTTACAGCATACAGCGCTCTGGATGACCAAGTGCCCACACTGACCAGGGGAACAGCAGTCTGCTCTATGCTAACGGGAGCGCCTATTTATATCTTTATCTGCCCGCTCGCGGACTCCCTCTCTGCACCCGGCACTTTAAACTACCTGCTCGCGGATTCCCTCTCTGCACCCGGCACTATTTACCGGCTCGTGGACCCCTCTCACTCTATGTCTTTCTATATTACCGGCACGCGCAGGTCTCCGTCCTTTGCACACGGCCCCCCCTCTTTCTGCACACGGCCCTATTTACCGGCACGGGGACCTCTCTAGTACAATGACAACAGCATTAGCTTATTGCGCCCTCCCTCTCTTTAATTAATTAAATATTCTTTTATTTTTTACATAACACAACAACAACAAATTACATATTCCTTCCTTTCTAAATAATATATACAAGTTAATACATTCATATACCCTAGTTTATAAATCATATTTGCATTTACACTATTATTTAACCTAATACTAGGTTACATCAGTCTTAGACATGTTGAGTTTAAGAAAGCGCTGAGACATCCAGGAAGAGATAGCAGAAAGACAGTTTGAGGTACGAGTGAGGAGAGCCGTGGAGAGATCAGGGGAGGAGAGGTAGATTTGAGTGTCATCAGCATAGAGGTGATATTGGAAGTTAAAAGAACTAATGAGTTCACCTAAAGAGGACGTATAGAGAGAGAAAAGGAGAGGACCAAGAACAGAGCCTTGGGGGACACCAACAGTTAGTGGAAGTGGGGGGGAGGTAGCATCATGAGAGGAGACAGAGAAGGAACGATCAGAGAGGTAGGAGGACAGCCAGGAGAGGGCAGTATCACGCAGACCAAGAGAGTGAAGGATTTGCAGAAGGAGAGGATGGTCCACAGTGTCAAAAGCAGCAGAGAGGTCAAGAAGAATAAGCAGAGAGTAGTGGCCCTTAGATTTGGCTGCATGGAGGTCATTGCAGACTTTTGTGAGGGCAGTTTCAGTGGAGTGGAGAGAACGGAAACCAGACTGGAATGGGTCAAGCAGTGAGTGAGAGGAAAGAAAGGCAGTGAGGCGATTATAGACAATACGCTCAAGAAGTTTGGAGGCAAAGGGGAGGAGAGAGATGGGTCGATAGTTGGAGAGAGTGTTAGGATCAAGGGTAGGTTTTTTAAGAATAGGGGAGACAAGAGCATGCTTGAAGGCAGAGGGGACAGTGCCTGAAGAAAGGGAGAGATTGAGAAGGTGGGCAAGATGGGAACAGGCAGAAGGGGAGAGGTAACGGAGGAGGTGGGAGGGGATAGGGTCGAGCGGGGAGGTTGTGGGGGGGGAGGAACGGATGAGGGCCATGACTTCCTCGCCAGATACATGGGAGAAAGATGTCAGAGTTGGTAAGAGGGAAGGGGAGGGGTGGCAAGGGATGGGTGGTGGCTGGTTGCTGGTCTGGTGGGAAGTGATATCCTGACGTATGGAGTCAATCTTGGATGTGAAATAAGTGGCAAAGTCAAGAGCAGACAATGAGGAAGGGAGAGGAGGTGGTGGTGGGCAGAGGAGGGAGTTAACAGTGGCAAAGAGGCGCCGGGGGTTGGAAGACTGTGTAGAAATGAGGATTTTGAAGTATGATTGTTTAGCAAGGGAAAGGGCAGTACTGAAGGATGAGAGCATGAATTTGAAATGGAGGAAGTCTGCTTTAGAGCGTGATTTCCTCCACTGTCGCTCGGCAGTACGTGAGCATTTTTGTAGGTATCTGGTGCATTTGGTGTGCCAGGGTTGAGGTGTTGATCTGCGAGGGTGAATAGTGGTTGGCGGAGCAACAGAGTCAAGGGCAGAAGTAAGAGATGCATTGTATAGGGATGTGGCTTGTTCAAGGCATGTGAGAGAGAGAAGAGGAGAGAGAAGGGAGTCAAACAGGGAGGACAGGGATGAGGTGTCAATAGCCTCAATGTTACGCTTCGTGATGGTAGCCTTAGGAGGGAGAGATGGGGAGGCAGAGATAGATAAGTTGAAAGAGAGCAAATGGTGGTCAGAGAGGGGAAAAGGGGAATTGGAGAAATCAGAAATATCACAGCGGTGAGTGAAAACCAGATCCAGTGAGCTCCCGTTCACATGGGAGGGTGAGGTGGTCCACTGGGAGAGACCAAGTGAAGAGGTGAGGTTAAGGAGTTTAGAGGCAGGTGATTTTGTGGGGTTATCGATAGGGATGTTGAAATCACCTAGAATAATGGAGGGAATGTCAGAAGAGAGGAAGTGAGGTAGCCAGGAAGCAAAGTTGTCAAGGAATTTGGAGGAAATGCCAGGTGGACGGTAAATTACAGCAACTCGAAGATTAGTTGGTTGGTAGAGGCGTAATGCATGGACCTCAAATGTAGAGAATGTAAGAGAAGGTTCTGGAGGTATAAGTTGGTATGTGTAGCTTGAGGGTAAAAGGATCCCAACACCACCCCCATGGCGACCCCCGGGTCGGGGTGTGTGTGAGAATGTGAGGCCCCCAGCAGAGAGAGCAGCAGGAGAAGTGGTGTCATGAGGAGTAATCCAGGTTTCTGTAATGGCCAGGAGGTGCAGGGAGTTGGAAATGAAAAGGTCATGAGTGGGGGTCAGTTTGTTGCAAATAGATCGGGCATTCCAGAGTGCACAAGATAGGGGGTATGAGTTTGTGGGAGAGATGTGAATGAGATTATCAGGATTGCTGTAGCGTTGAGGTAGGAGTAATTTGGAAGGAGAAGATAAAGAGGGTGTGATGATGGTGCTGGGGCTTTGGCTAGGAAGGGAGACTGCATGCGTGAAACAGGGAGGGAGTGCAGTTTGATCCTGGTGGAGGAGAGGTGAGGAGACAGGCAGAGGAGGGAAAGAGTAGGGTTGAGCGGTGGGGTATAAGTGGTGTGAAGGGGCAGAAGTGAATTGCAATGGGGAAACAGAAGAGGGGTAGGGAGGCAGACAGAGGAGAGGAGGGAGGATGAGATGTAGGAGACTGTGAGAGAGGGATAGAGGTGGTAACAGGGGACAGAATAAAGGAATAGAAGGACAATGAGTAAGGGGGGTTGCCAGCCTGGCCATAGTGTGGATGGTGTGTAAACTGGTAGTGTAATGAGAATAGGGGGAGGAGTGGTGGCTGTATGAGAGAGCAGTGAAGTTTGCAGAAAGAAATACGATTTGCAAGTAATTAAAATGATGTTAATATCTACAGATTACCAGTAAATCAAATATTTGTTGATGTTAGATGGAAAATTATACAGTGTTGGCAAACCACAAGTCAGTGTTATTTCATCAAATATGCTTCTCAATTAAACATTTGTTTTCCAGGTATTTGCAGGGTCAGAGTAAAAGTTGTATTGCAGGTTTTTTGCAGAAAGTGAATGTTTAGTGTCCGGGTAAGTGAGGTTTGGAGAATAATAGGTGTGTACATACATTTGTAGCTGCAGTCCAAGTTTTGGTGGATTGTGTTGATTTGCTTTTGTTTGGAGTTTCCATGCAGTTTCCGTCCAGTTAAAGTCCAGTATAAGTGCCAGACGAATCCCTTAGAGATTTTCTCCCTTTGAGATCTTTCTCCACACAATGATTCAGCTACGCTAAAATCAGCTAAACTACACACCAATATAAAGCCCAAACATGTGTATGTAAGCACATTGATTGATTGGACCCTCCCCTAGCCCATCACCCATTTGGGGCAATAAAACTTAAACAAACAAATAATGTGTAGGGATGAAACCATTACACATTCCCCAAATAACTACAAATAAAACTTGGATAAATCTGCTAATATTTAATACACTAGTGACTAGACATACCTATGGCTAAGCATTCAGGATATTGAGCTGAGGCAGTTCCGCCTCGTTCCAGCTCACTTTAACCTCTGAATGTGAATCACAGAGGAATTTGGTTACTAACCATTCTAAATCTCTTTGAGTATTTATAGCAAAAATACCCTCAGGGTTACCTAAGAGGTCTTGTCCGAAATGTCTTTATATCACAGGATATCTAAGATCAGATCTGAGGCGCACAGGCAATTTCTTGTCAAGGTGAGGCTTTACTGGAATATTTAAATCTTCATTGGATGACCTTGGCTCCGAACCGCTCATCTTTATTGGCTTCCGCAAGAAGCTGCTGAATAAGGGCCTAGTCACTCTTTTGACAGCCCCATGCAAGACCAATGTATGATGCAACATTTTATAAACTTGGACCAGCTTTTGTATTTAGTGACTATGGGAAAAACTATAGTTATGATATACAAATTAAAAAAAGTACTGTAGCAGCAGATTGGATAATCCAAATTTTCTTTTGACAGTGAAGGCAGTAGTCAAGGTAAATTGGACTTTTTTATATACCCTTTTATCTTATTCCTGCATTTTTGTGAGTCTCACTTTTATATTGCCCCTAGATGTCAGTGATCACAACCTGAGAACAGGATTTAAAGGAGACAGCCGTGAAAGAGCACACACTGCAGGCATTCACGTCAGTGCTAAAAATACATAGAAATGAACGATTATTTGAGCCTTAAATTTCTAAGACATATATAATTATATATTATGAGAACAACTTTAAAAATCCCATTTATAATTCCATTAGGAAAGTATCCCAGGTGCATAGTTAATCTTCTGAATAGAAGCTGTCTCGCTAACTCTTTCACTGTCTTGGCCAGTGCAACTTCCTGCAGTGAGATCTTAGCCTTACCTGTTCCAGATGAAAACAAGTTAATTCTGGATATTGAAAATATCTTTCCCTGAAGACACATTAGTGTCGGAAATAGGAAAATTCCCTTCTCCCCTAATTGCAAAGTATCTGGCGATTATTAATCTGTTCTTAATTCTATTAAGAGTGATGGTCCTGGAAAGTGTATTAATTTCACATTAAGAGACTGAGCACTTCATTAGAAAAGCTTCCTATATTGTAATTGAAACCCATGTGGCTAATCTCTTGCACATATCCTTCCTATAGTAGACTTCTGCCTGTGATGGAACCCTTTCGGTTCTAAGAGGCTGATTGAGAGATGGACGCAATAGCACAGCCGATGCATCTTTGTAAGCAGCGGCTGTGCTAAAGAAGGGTGTAGAGTTGATTCCCTCAGTAGTTACTGAACCCATAGGATGGCAGGGAGGAGGAGATATGAAGGAGGGGTGCGTGTGGAAGAAGTCTCTCCACATACGTGTCGGCTGCTGTGGTCTGCAGGAGACACCCTATGGGTAAAGACTTCCTTCCACTAGCTTGCAGGGCTGTGGCTGTCATCTGGCTGCAGTCCACTTCCTCTCTGTTGTGGTTCTTGACCTCAATCTGCAGTTTGTCCCTAGCCCCCAGAAGACTATTGGCAACTACTGAGTTTAATTGCCAGTGATTATACTAAAATGGCTTCTCCTTTAATATGCTAACCATCTGAACTGGAGTCTTTGATCCAGGACTTCCTATGCAGTGGCAGATTCTACCTGTGGGCTGCAGTCCCGTCCAGTAAAATCCGCCAAAGTAGGGAGGGAGCCAGTTGCAGTCTGTGACTGCGCTGGCTACACAGCGACTGGCAGTGATGACTTCTATTAGAAGTCCTACCTGCCAGTCAGCCCCAGTTCAGGCAATCTCATTGAGAGGTGTTTCCTCCCTCCGGGACTGCCAGACCGGGCTGCGATAACACTGGGAGTAATCGGCGCATGCATAGTCAAGCAGCAGCTTGCCTGCGCATGTACAAACACGGGCTACTATGGACTGTAGTCCATAGAAGCAGGGGTTTGTGCATGCACTGTCAAGCCGCTGCTTGACTGCACATGTACTGGATCTGGGACCTGGCCAGCAGCAGTGGATTTACTCCTCTCCCG